>NC_133666.1:90890927-91190927 GCF_037893015.1 Macrotis lagotis
AGGTTCTGGAAGTTTGATAACAGCACAGGTCCTGGCAGCTAGATAGCAAGTCAGCAGAGATGGTCCAAGCTCCAAACAGTCTGAATCTTGGGAATTCTGTGGCAAAAGACAAGACTGGGATGGGAACAAATCACTGCAATAGGCAGAGCTGGGAAATAAAAGAAGAAGCAAATTTCTGCCTGGGCAATGAGTGGACTGTATAGGCAACATCTTGGCCAGCAATAAGTCAGTGATAAAACCCCCAATCCAGCATAAAATGTTTGGGTCTTCCCTTCCTATACCCCAGGAGAAGGGCTCAAACAATGAAAATGTGTAAAAAATGCTAAAAGAGCACTAAACACAGAAAACTACTATGCAGTTAGAGATGACAAAAATGCCATCTTAGAAGAAGAAAGCAGAAAAACATTACATTCATGGGAGGTCTCAAAGAGTCTATGAACTGGACTAAATCCTAAACCTCATAGAAAAGCTTAAAAATATTTTTCAAACCAAAGAAAAGACGAAGAAGAAAAATGGAAAAAAGGTAATGACAGCCATGCAAGAAAACTGTGAAACATTCACCAGAGAAACCTAGTACTTGAAAAGTAAAAATATACAATTGGAAAAAGAAACACAGAAACTAATTGAAGAAAATAAAACCCTAAAAATTAGAATTGAACAAATTTTACAAGACTATAAAATTCCATCAAACAAAATAAAAAGGATGAAAAATTTGAAGAAAATATAAAGTAACTTTTAGGGAAAATGAATGATCTGGAAAATAGATCCAGGAGAGGCAATCTCTGACTCATCAGACTATCAGAAAGCCTGGACCAAAAATGGAACCTGGAAAACATCATGTAGAAATTATAAGGGGAAACTGTCCAAATCTACTAGAACAAGATAACACTATAACCATTGAAAGAATCCACAGAAGCCCTCCAGAAAGAAACCCCAGAACTATCAAATAAAGGAGAGAATATATTGCAAGCAGCAAAAAGGAAACAATTCAATTACAAAGGAAACACAATAAGATTTACAGGACTTATCAGTCTCAACACTGAAGGATCAGAAGAACTGGAATAGCATATTTTGGACATCAGTAGACCTGAGATTACAACCCAGAATGTACTACCCTGCAAAATTCAGCATATACAATTAGAGAGAATAATGGAGCTTCAATGAAATAGAGGACTTCCAGAATTTTCTGACACAAAGACCAGAACTGAACAGAGAATTCAATTACCCAATACAAGATTCAAGAGTTATATATAAAAGGTAAATGAAAGGGGGAAGGAAAAAACCAAACCAAACAAAAGTTGGTCAAATTATACACAACCCTAAAAGGGTAGATATTACACTTTTGATTCTTTAGAACTTTATTTCTCTTAGTATAATTAAATGATAAAATATAATTGAAGAGAATGAACCTAAAGGATATGGGTATAATTGGATCTTATCTCTCCATTGAAGAGGTCCAAGTTGACATCACTATGTTTGAGACAAAAAGCCCTGAAGAAAATCAGGGGTGTTAACTTTAAACTTAAGTGTCTAATTATTCTTTGGCACACTTTAATTTTATTGTGTTTAGCACCTTATCCAATGAGGGAATCATAAACTGGGAGGTCCTGAGTCAGTATCTCTAACTTATAGTCATTTGTAAAGTTCTCAGATGAGACCTCTAAAACCCCCAAATACTTAGAGTTCTGTATCATTGTTGCAATTAATTATATCACGATTTGACTTAACCCATACTTAGGTACCCTGGATGGGGGAGGGGAGGTAAAGTGGGAGAAAGAATATGACTTGGTTCACTTAGCAAGGTGTTAAGTACCCTGGGTAGGGATGGGGAAGGTAAAAGTATGAAAGAAAATAGGTCTTGCTTCACTTAAAAGGGATTAAGCACACTGATTTTGGGTAAAGTATGAGAGAAAATGGGCATGGGGGATGGTCACAAATAGTTCAAGAAATGATATGACTGTGGATGATACTTTGGCTTATGAGAAGGATTGCGTGTACTTGAAGGATACTTGAAAATGGGGTAAGGTTAAAAATGAATATAATTATAATTTGATGGAATTTGAGTCAATGCTGCTTATCTAGCAATCAAACAATGTGTGATGATACATTGATAACAATATAAGATATTCAAGCAATCAAATAATCAAACTGTGATTGATGATACCTGATTAATAGTATTAGAACCGATAAATAACACCAAGGGAAGAGACACAGATATTATAATTTTAGAAGGAACTAAGGGCAAATGTGAATGCTAAGTAAATTCTATTCAATAGATTTAACAAAGAGAAGGAATAAGATGCATTCCCCCTTGGGTTTAAATATCTAATCTAATATGCAGGGAAGGGGGGAGGATTGGGAAGGGGAAAGAAAAGGGAAGAAGGGATTTGATTACAGGGAAGGCAAAGGTATAAGTGAAAATAAAATGAAAGTTAAATTAAAAAAAAAAAGAAGCAGATAGCAGAATGGATTAAAAACCAGAATCCTACAATATGTTGTTTACAAGAAACACATTTAAAGCAGAGAGGTACACACAGGATAAAGGTAAAAAGTTGGAGCAAAATATGTTATGCTTCAGCTGAAGTAAAAAAAAAATCTGGGGTAGTGATTCTAATCTCAGATAAAATAAAAGCAAAAAGATCTATCCCTTTGAAAGAGATAAGGAAGGAAACTACACCTTTTTTTTTAGGATTTTGGCAAGGCAATAGGGTTAAGTGGCTTGCCCAAGGCCACACAGCTAGCTAATTATTAAGTGTCTGAGGCCACATTTGAACTCAGGTACTTCTGACTCCAAGGCCAGTGCTCTATCCACTGTCCCACCTAGCCGCCCCAATAACTATATCTTCTTAAAAGGCACCAATGGTAAAGAAACTGTATCATTACTAAACATGTATGTATGCACCTAATGTTATAGCATCCAAATTCCTAGAAGATAAACTGAATAAATTATAATGAGAAATAGACAGCAAAACTTTAAAAATTGGAGACCTTAATCACCCTCTCTCAGAACTAGATAAATCTAACAAAAAAAAATAAACAACAACCAAGTTAAGAAGGTGAATGCATCTTAGAAAACTTATGTGTGATTGACATCAGGAGAACACTTAATGGGGATAGAAAAGAATATACCTTTTTCTTGGCAGTACATGGAACCTATAGCAAAATTGATTATGTATTAGGGTACAAAAACCTTAAACTCAAATGCAAAAAGGCCAAAATAATAAATACAGATTTCTCAGACCATGATGCAACAAAAATTACATGTAATAAAGGGTCATAGAAAGATAAACTAATTTGAAAATAAATAATATTATCTTAAATAATGGGTGGATCAAGCAACAAATAATAGAAATAATAAACAATTAAATCCAAGGAAATGATAATAATGAGATATCATACCAAAATTTATGGGATGCAGCCAAGGCAGTGTTGTGGGGAAACTTTAGGGGCAGCTAGGTGGCCCAGTGAACAGAGATCCGGCCCTGGAGTCAGGAGGACCTGAGTTCAAATCTGACCTCAGACACTTAATAAATACTTAGCTCCGTGACCTTGGACAAGTCACTTAATTCCATTGCCTTGTAAAAATCTAAAATAAAAGAAAAGAAGGGAAATTTTATATCTCCAAATGCCTATATGAATAAAATAGAAAAAGAGGACATCAATGAATTAGGTATGCTACTAAAACAACTAGAAAAGGAACCAATTAAATATCCCCAATTAAATACCAAATTAGAAATTTTGAAAATTAAGGGAGAGATTAATAAAATTGAAAGCAAGAAAACCATTGAGCCTATAAAGAAAACTAAGAGGTAGTTTTATGGAAAAAAACAATAAAATAGACAAACCTTTAGTTAATGTGGCTAAAAAAAATAAATAATATAACCAAATTACCAGTATCAAAAATGAAAAGAATGAACTATCAATGAGGAGGAAATTAAAGAGATAATTCAATGCTAATTTGCCCAACTGTATGCCAATAAATTGGATAGCCTGAGTGAAATGGATGAATATTTACCAAAAAACCTCCCTAAATTAACAAAATAGGAAATAAAATACTTAAATATTCCCATTTCAGAAAAAGAAATTGTACCAGTTCATTCTCCTCAGACCATGGCCCAGCCATACTTGGCTGGTCTTTTATCTCTCTCTCTCTCTCTCTCTCTCTAGCCCTTCCTATGTCTTGAAACTTTTTAATAATTTTTTGTTTTATTTGCACCCATACTTTCCCAAGTCTGACTAATGATTCCTCATAGTCATAACCGAACCCAAGTAGCCAGCAGCTACCTTTCGGCGACCAAGGAAGGGATTGTCTCTGCCCAGACTGGGGAATTGGATTGAGTTCCATAGGTAAGAAGCAACCCCCCCCCCCCCTTTTTAGATCCTATATTACTGTGAGTGAGGGTTGTTAAGGAAGGACATTTGATGTATGTCCAATTGACATGTTTGCCCACATATAAATTGATAAAGAATTAAAATACGGGTGAAAATCCAGTCCCAATACCCCTCCCCCAGTAGTGTGCTTGCTCCTTGAAAGGAATTAGATTTGACAAAAGCAAAACATTTGAGCTCCTGGAAATTATCTTTGGGTGGTAGTACTCTCTCTCTCTCTCTCTGAAATGATCTCTCTCATTCTCTGCTGCCCCCACCCTCTGCAGAGCAGGGGAGAGGGAGAAGGGAAATCTTCCTTTTTAGAACTTTGAAATTCCAGTGGATAGAGCACCAGCCCTAGAATCCTGAATACCTGAGTTCCAATCCAGCCTCAGACACTTAATAATTACCTAGCTGTGGGGCCTGGGGCAAGTCACTTAATCCCATTTGCCTAGCAAAAAAAAAAAAAAAAAAAAAAAAAAACCTAAAAAAGAAAAAGAACTTCAAAATTGAAACCTATGTCTTAGATGGAATTCATGCTTCACTGCAGGAAGGGTGAGACCACCCAAAACCTTGTTTTAGGAAACAGGGGACCCCCATGCCTTCTGGTTTGGGGAGGAGGGGAGGGTTGGGCAATGACCACGTTTTTCCTTAGGCTACAGGTGTTTATCAATTCCAAGCCCCATTTAGCTGAGCTGAGAAAGCCCTCCACCCTTCAGAGGTGGAAGGGAAAATGGGCAGATTGATTGTCAATTAGTTAAGAAAAAAAGAGAAAGGCTTTTTTGGGACTAGGAAATTCAGATTTAATAAAGTAACTGAATTTGAACTTTATAAAATTACTTAAGAATGCATTCAATTTTAACTATTGGTTGGCTATTTCAAAATCTGAATGAATATATATACATAAGAGGTTCCTCAAGAAATTTTGATTGATTGTAAAAAGTTATTTTTTTGACTGGTCTTAATTTGTACATTCAAAAAAATATATGTGTGTATATGTGTGTACATGTGTGTTTAAAGATCAATGGGACATTTAAACAACTCTCTACTGGTCTGGAGAGGTGGGAAAATGTTTCTGTATTCTGAGATCTGATCCTGGCCAGCGTTTCAAATCTCACCTTGGTAAATTTGATACAAAAGAGTTGTGTCTGTGTCTAAACACCTGTGTCTGTGTGTGTGTGTGTGTGTGTAATTCAGATCTGAAATAGTTACAGTTAACTGAGATGAATTAAATGTTACTCTTTTTAGTTTTGAGTTTAATTGCTTAAAAAGGACTAATTTTAAGGAATTAATGAAGTTGGGAACTGAGCTTATCTGCTTATGCCATTTAAAAGTTTGTAAGTGGAAAAATTTGAAATTATTTCATCTGTGAGGTAGGTTTTTGTTGACCTAATATATTGGATGAAGGCTGTATCCAATTTAGGTTAATTGAGACCTTAGGGCTTAAGTTTAGTAACTGTGGAAAGACTCCCTGCCCTCAAGAAGCTTTGAAGAGAGGGCAGGAAGGGCTTTGATAGAAAAAGTACCTTTTGTTTAAAAAGTTTCAAACTACCTGAGAGCTAAATGAGAGTAATTTAGTCACCCTTTAAAAGTTTTGTAACAAGTCCTGAAAATTTATATGTGTTATTAAGAAGAAAAATATAAATGGGATAAATTGTATGTCAAAGAATTTGTTATCTTTGTTTCATCTATAATTTGTTTATGAAAGGGAATATATATGTATTTATCAGTTATGGGATATTCTCTTGTAACCTCAAAGAAATACTAACAGTGTTTATTCTTTTGTGAACATGTAAGATATTTGAATACTGTAATGTTAAAGCCTAGAATTAACATGTGATTGTTTTAAAGGGGTGGTAAGGGAAATATCACAAATTATGGCCCCCTTCTGAGATACATCTGTGGATTCATGCATAATATGATGTAAATATTAGTTTGTAAAATTTAATAAGTCATATTGTTAATTGACTTGAATGCTTAGTTGTTTTTACTATTGTTTAATTGTATTGGAATCAATAACACATGTTAGAAATTTTAAGTTCCCTAAGATGTTCTAATGGTTTTAAAGAATTCTGAAAGTAATAATTTCTATTCTGAAGATGACTAACAGTTTGGTTTATGTATAGAATTTCCTAGTTATATATTTAAACTGAGACGAATCTGTGGTTATTTACTTTGAGGGAAAAGCACCTATGTAATATGATGATTTGAAATTTATCTGGCAATCTCTAGCCAATTGTTATGTGAAAAGTATGAAGGTGATGGCCAACCTCCTAGCCAGAAGGAGATGTTTAGTTCTTTTAAATATATTTAATAACTAAATGGATTCATTGCAAAAAGGTGATTTTGTTAAATACATCTATATATATATATATACACACACACATATATGAATTAGGATTATTGTATTCTCATCTCAAGATCTGTATATTGCATTTCATTCACGGCACTGTCCTTAGTACATGAGCAACAACTGAGTTATGATCTTTTTCCTCAATCTCATACCAAATTACAGACTGGCACACTCTTGGTTCTCCTTAGCACTCCAGACACCTGAAGCTCTGGTTATAGGCAATTGCTATATTACAACATATTGATCTACCTGACATCAGGTATGAAAAATACAAAGACAATATGCCATTGAAGTCATTTAGCCCTATGGGTTTGATGTTAAATGCTGAAGATGGAGTGACCTTTGAAAAATGAACCCTAGATTCAACTAGGGTAGGATTCTTATAAAATTTCCCTCACCTGGCCCATTGAAGAATATTGTCTGTATGACTTCATAAGGGATCATGTCCTCATGTTCCTCTCTACTCTGTAGTAGCAAATTGCCATGATCATTCCAGGTGCATCATAATAAAGTATGAGAGTGAGCCAGTGGATCAGGATAATACCTATTAGCATATTTAACAACTTTAAAGGAGAGATCCATTCTTCAACTAGAATCTTTGTTCATTCTGAACATTGCCAAAGCAAAATAGAAAATTTGTTGTGAATTAATTTTTGAACATGTGTAGTTTTCAAAATGCTTTTTCATTACATTTGTATATACTTTTTGAGCTTTTGTTTGCAACTTGTGATATCCATTAACAAGTCTGTTATATTGAAACCCATGTTCTTATAAAAGATATTTTGATACTGACTTAGGATTATAAAATATAATTCTTGCCCCTTATAGACCTAGTTTTTTCCTAAAATTTTAGACCTCTGTTAAATAGCCTTTTCTATTACAATATCTCTGGTGTTTGCTTGCTCAATTTTTTTTCCCTTGAGTTTTGTTTCTCTTAGCTGTATAGCTCCAAGACCAGCCTCTGCAGGATGCCGACCAGCTGTGCCAGCCAATCATTCCATGGACCCTGCCTCAATGAAGCCCTCTCTGTAATACATTTATCTCCAAAAGGACACTGAAAGGCCCAGAAGAATCTGAACCTGAATAATAATTTGAGGGGGGGATGATGCAGAGGAAAGATAAAGAGAATTGTGAATGTAACAGAAAGAATTTGGGTGGAGATGTAAATTGACTCTTGAGATGTAATTTGATTTGAAGCAGAGAATTATGATTGTAAATGAAATAATTGTGATCTTAAAAGCTGCTTGGGGTGGAGACTTCCCCCCCCATTCTTATTGTATCACTGATTCATTGTTTAATGTAAAATTTGTATGCTGATCTCCTTAGGCTTTACCCTTTACCTAATTCCAGGCCTAGTAAGAGAAAGGGAGTTCACCTTTAGCCCTCTGGATGAGAGACAAGACATAAAAACCTGGGTTGGACAGAAGCTCAGGTGCCTGCTCAGTCTTCTCTGACCATGGCCCAACCAAGGCTGCTTGGTTGTTCTTTTCTCTCTCTCTCTCTCTCTCTCTCTCTCTCTCTCTCTCTCTCTCCTCTCTCTCTCCCTTCCTATGTCTTGAAATATTTTAATAAATTTTTTGTTTTATTTCCAAAAAAAAAGAAATTTAAGAAGCTATCATAAAGCTCCCTAAAAAAAAAGTGTTGAGGTCCAGATGGATTTACAAGTGAATTCTACCAAACATTTAAGGAATAATTAATTCCTATTCCACATAAACTATTTTTTTAAATAGGAGAGGAAGGATTTCTGCCAAACTTCTTTGATGATACCAACACTATGCTGATACCTAAACCAGGAAGAATAAAAAACAGAAAAAGAAAATTATAGACCAATCTCCCTGATGAATATTGATGCAAAAATCTTAAATAAAATTTTAGCATTGAGACTATAGCAAGTTATTACTAATCTAATACACCATGATCAGGTATAATTTATACCAGGTAGGCAGGGATGGTTCAGCATTAGGAAAACACTCAACAAAATTAAACAAATCAATAGCAAAACCAACAGAAATTGTATAGAAAATACACATACATTCCTATAAAAAACACTAGAAAGTATAGGAATAAATGGACTTTTCCTTAAAATAATAAATAGTATCTATCTAAAACCACCAACATCTATTTTATGCAATGGGAATAAACTCAGAGCATTTCCAATAAAATCAGGGGTGAAACAAGGATGCCCGTTATCACCATTAGTATTCAATATAACATTAGAAATGCTAGAACTAGTAATAAGAGGAGAAAAAGAAATTGAAGAATTAGAATTGTCAATGAGGAAGCAAAACTTTCACTCAGATGATATGATGGCAGACCTAGAGAACCAGAAAAAAAATCATCTAAAATCTTCTTGAAAAAAATAACAAATTCAGCAAAGTAGCAGGACATAAATTAAACTGACATAAGTCATCACCATTTCTCATAGCCCAAGAACAAGAGATAGAAAAATAAATTTGATTTAAATAACTATAGACAACATTAAATAATTTGGAATCTACCTTCCAAGAAAAACTCAGAAACTGTATGAACACAATTATAAAGCACTACTCATTCAAATAAAGTCACATCTAAATAAGTGGAAAAAAGTCAAATGTTCATGGTTAGGTCAAACTAATATAATAAAAAGGACAATTCTGCCCAAATTAAATTACTTATTCAGTACCATACCAATCAAACTGAAAAATAGCTATTATACTGAGCTAGAAAAAATAATAACAAAATTCATCTGGAGCAACAAAAGACAAGAATAGTAAGGGAACTGATGAAAAAAATATAAAAGAAAGTGACCTAACTCTACCAGTTCTAAAACTTTACTATAAAGCAGCAGTCACCAAAACTGCCTAGTAATGGTTAGGAAATAGAATAATGGATCAGTGATTAGGATAGTTTCTAAAGAAGTGACAGAGGAGGAATGCTGGCCAGGATGGCAGAGAGAAGACAGGTACAGTGCTAATCTCCTGATCTTCTCTCCTGATTGTCCCTTATAGAC
This sequence comes from Macrotis lagotis, assembly GCF_037893015.1. Classification (NCBI taxonomy): domain Eukaryota; kingdom Metazoa; phylum Chordata; class Mammalia; order Peramelemorphia; family Peramelidae; genus Macrotis; species Macrotis lagotis. Next base: position 90,900,638 of record NC_133666.1, read on the forward strand.
AATATGAAAGAAAACCTCTTAACAGAAATCTGATCTACAAAACCCAGAAAGATAAACTAGCAGAAGACAGAAGACGACCTACTGCAAGGTTTGTCCTCCATGATCCTGGGTGAGTCTGGGAGCAGAGGGTGGACTCTGCCAGGAGCACAGAACAGGGTCAGAGCTTGAGAGGTCCACTAGACTGATCGATGGGTTGGATGGCCTGGAAGCTGAAAAGGGGGCAAGCCTGATTGGCCACAGGGGCAACTAGGGGGTAGAGACATCGGTTTTGACACTGACAATCTGGAGCTTGCCTGAAGAGTTGGAGGGCGGGTTCCAGTGCAGGAGAGCTGCAGCCATACCTTAATTTCAGCTGAAGACTCTTCCCAGAGCAAACACAATTACAGCCCACCTGTGCCCCAGGTTAAGAGCAGCAGACCTCCCTCAGCTGTGAATAAGGAGAGAAATTACCTTGCCCTGGGGCAAAACCCACCATTGGACAAAGATAAAAGTACTCAACATCTTCATCCACCCCATCCAGATTAAGGGAGAGTGCCTCAAATTAAGGTCACAGACACTCCAGAGAAAGCAACCAGCACCCCCTACTGGTCAGCCCACTTGGATTTAGTAAAGCCAGTGAATAAAGCCTCTAGGGGAACTCAAAACCAAATCTTTGTAAACTTAGCCCCTTGGCAACATAAGGTCTTAGGAAAATGAAGAAAGTTCAGAGAAAAAGAGGGTTCATAGAAAAATTCCTAGAAGGAAAAGAACCTAACTCAGAGAGACCTAGAATATCTGAGGAGAATATGATCAGGTCTCCAGCACAGAAAGACTTCCTTGAAGAAATCAGGAAGAAGTTTAAAAATCAATTGGAAAATCTGGGAGAGACAATTAGCACATTACAACAAGAAAACAAAACGTTGGAAAATACAACTGGACAAATGAAAAAAGAAAATAATTCTCTCAAAACCCCAATTGGTCAAATGGAAAACTCATTTAAAAATAAAATTGACCATTTGTTAAAGGAGTTGCAAAAGGCAAGTGAAGAAAATTCTTCTCTAAAAAAAAGTATGGAATTTGTGTAAACTAATGACTTCATGAGACAGCAAGAGTCTGTTAAATAAAACCTAAAAATTGAAAAAATAGAAGAAAATGTAAAATACCTCATCAGCAAAACCACTAAACTTGAGAATAGAATGACGAGAGACAACCTGAGAATTATAGGTCTTCCTGACAGCAATGAAGAGAAAAAAAAAGCCTAGACTTAATATTAGAGGATTTAGTGATGGCAAACTGCCCTGATATCATGGAAACAGAGGGCAAAATCATTATTGAAAGAATACATCGATCCCCTCCAAAAAGAGATCCTAAAATGAAAACACAAAGGAATGTTGTGGCTAAATTCCAGAACTATCATATAAAAGAGAAAATCCTGCTAGCAACCAGAAAGAAAGAATTTAGATACCAAGGAGCTGCAGTAAGGATTACACATGACCTAGCTGCATTAACATTAAGGGATCGAAGGGCCTGGAATGAGACATTCTGAACAGTAAGGGAGCTTGGAATGTAGCCAAGAATCCACTACCCAGCAAAACTGAGCCTTCTCTTCTAGGGGAAAAGATGGAATTTAACAAAATGGAAGACTTCCAATATTTCCTGATGAAAAATCAAAGCTTAATAGAAAATTTGGACATCAAACAGGAGGCTCAAGAGAAAAATAAAACTATCCAATAAGATGAAACTGACTATATCCCTTCCTGGGAAAAAGATTCTCAGAACTCTTGAGAATTGTAACTCTGTTAGAGAGAATATACTTAGCCAGAAGTGATGGACAATCTGTATCCAGATAAGGAGCTGTGGAGTTTGAACAAAGTGCAAGAACTATTCCCTTTAATTTAGGAAAAAAAACAGATATCTTATTGTCTGATCTTGTTACCTCTTTGACTTCTCTTCTCTTCTTTAAGGATATGATTTCTCTCTCATCACATCCAATTTGGATCAAGGTACAACATGGAAACAAAGTAAAGACTGACAGAGTGCTTTCCATAGGGGGTGGGAGGGAAACAAGATTGGGGGGGGGGAATTGTAAAACTCAAATAATATCTTTAATAAAAATAAATTTAAAAAAAAGAAGTGATGGACACTCATGACTTTTCTGTGACTAAGATAGAATGATTTAAAAAAAATACCTCCTTAAAAGGCAGCACAGTAAAGAAATGGGAGGATGGAGGAGATTGAATGGCATAAATCTCATTACATTAAGAGGTACAAAAGACCTATTGTAATAGAGGGGAAGATGGGAGGAGCTGAGAACCACCTGAAGCTTCCTGTCAACAGATTTAACTTAAATTAACTTACATAAACACTCAGTTAAGTTAAGAAAGTTATCTTACCTTTCAAGTATTAAAAAAGGAAAAGGAGAGGGTGGGGATGGTAGGGGGCAGAGAGGAAAAGGGGAACTAACAGAAGGAAGGGAGGGAAAGGGGAAAGAAAGGGGAGGGGTTGATATAAGAGGGCAAACACACTGAAGGAGGAAGGATAAAGTAACAAAATACTGGGGAATATGGATAAAGGGATAAAAGGGGGGGGGAATATAAACAGAGGGAAGATAGCATGGAGGGCAATAAAGAGTTAGTAATTATAACTTTGAATGGGAATGGGATGAACTTTCCCTTAAAATGTAAGCAAATAGAAGAATGGATTAAAAACCAGAATCCTACAATATGCTTCTTACAAGAAATTCATTTGAGGCAGAGAGATACATATAGAGTAAAGGTAAAAGGTTAGAGCAAAATATATTTTGCTTCACTTGAACTGAAAAAAGCAGGGGTAGCAATCGTTATCTCAGGCTAAGAAGCTGCAAAAATAGATAGTGTTAAAAGAGATAAGGAAAGAAACTATATCCTCCTAAATGGTAACATACACAATAAAATTAAGTTCAATACTAAATCTGTAAGCACCCAATGGTATAGCATGCAAATTCTTTTTTTCCTTTTTTTTTTTGCAAGGCAAATGGGGTTAAGTGGCTTGCCCAAGGCCACACAGTTAGGTAATTATTAAGTGTCTGAGAGTGGATTTGTTTTTGTTTTTGTTTTTAGGTTTTTGCAAGGCAAATGGGGTTAAGTGGCTTGCCCAAGGCCACACAGCTAGGTAATTATTAAGTGTCTGAGACCGGATTTGAACCCAGGTACTCCTAACTCCAAGGCCAGTGCTTTATCCACTGTGCCACCTAGCCGCCCCTAGCATGCAAATTCTTAGAGGAGAAGTTGAAAGAGCTACAGAAAGATATAGACAGCAAAACTCTACTAGTGGGAGACCTCAACTTCCCATTCTCAGGTTTAGACAAATCTAACCATAAAATATATAAGAAGAAAGTGAATGAGGTAAATAGGTTGTTAGAAAACCTAGATATGATAGACTTACAGAGGAAACTGAATGGGGATAGAAAGGAACATACTTTTTTTTTTCTGGTGTACATGACATTTACACAAAATTTGACCATGTACTGGGGCAAAAATACCTAATGATCAACTACAGAAAGGCAGAAATAGTGAATACAACTTCCTCAGACAATAATGCAATAAAAATCATATGCAATACTGGAGCAGGGAGATACAGACCCAAAACTAATTGAAAACTTAGATAACCTCATTTTAGGAAATGAGTGGATCAAGGAACTAATTATAGAAAGAATTTATTATTTCATCCTAGATAATGAAAGCAATGAAACAACATACCAAAAGCTATGGAATTCAATTAAAGCAGCTGTCAGAGGATACATTATATCTTTAATTGCTTACATGAATAAATTACAGAAAGAGGAAATCAATGAACTAAATATGCAACTTAAAAAGTAGAGAAAGAACAAATTAAAACCCCCCAAGTAAATATCAAATTAGAAATTCTAAAAATTAAAGAGAAATTAATAAAATAGAAAGCAAGAAAACTATTGAACTAATAAATAAAACCAATAGTTGGTTTTATGGAAAAAACAATAAAATTGATAAACCTCTGCTCAATTTGATTAAAAAAAAAGAAAGAAGAAAACCAAATTACTAGTATCATAAATGAAAAAGGTGAACTCACGACCAGTGCGGAGCAAATTAAAATAATAATACAAAATTAATTTTGCCAAACTCTATGCCAATAAATTTGACAATCAAAGTGAAATGGATGAATATTTACAAAAATATAAGTTTCCCAGGTTAAGTGAAGAGAAAATTAAAAACCTAAACAACCCTATCTCAGAGAAAAGAAATTCAGCAAGCTGTTATTGAACTCCCTAAGAAAAAAATCTCTAGGGCCTGATGGATTCACAGTTGACTTCTATCAAACATTAAGGAACAATAGGTTCTAATTCCATATAAACTCTTTTGAATAATAGGTGAAGACAGAACTCTGCCAAACTCTTTCTATGACACCAATATGGTGCTGATACTTGAACCAGGAAGAGTTAAAACTGAGAAAGATAATTATAGACCTATCTCCCTAATGAATATTAATGCCAAATTCTTAAATAAAATCTTGACAAATTGATTATTAAAAATTATCACTAGGATAATATGCTATGACCATGTAGGATTTATTCCAGGGATACATGGTTGGTTCAATATTAGAAAAACTGTCAGTATAATTAATTATGTCAATAACAAACATATCAGAAATCATATGATTATAATAATAGATGCTGGAAAAGCTTTTGTCAAAATACAGCATCCATTCCTACTAAAACATCAGAGAGTGTAGGAATAAATGGTTTGTTCCTTAAAATAATAAGCAGTATCTATCTGAAACCATCCGCAAGCATTATATGCAATAGGGATAGGCTTGAGGCATTCCCAGTAAGATCAGGGGTGAAACAAGGATGTCCATGATCACCACTACTATTCAATATTGTATTAGAAATGTTAGCTTTAGCAATAAGAGAAGAAAAAGAAATTGAAGGAATTAGAATTGGGAAGGAAGTCACAAAACTCTCACTCTTTGTAGATGACATGATGGTATACCTAGAGGATCCCAAAAAAATCATCTAAAAAACTTCCAGAAATAATTAACAACTTTAGCAGTTTTGCATTATATAAAATAAACCCACATAAATCCTCAACTTTTCTGTATTTGACTAGCAAGATACAGCACCCAAGAACTAGAAAGAGAAATTACATTCAAAGAAACATCATATAATATAAAATACCTGGGAGTCTATCTTCCAAATTAGACTCAAAAACTTTTTGTAAACAATTAAAAAACACTTCTCACGCAAATAAAATCAGACTTAAATAACTGGGCAAACATCAACTGTTCATCAATAGGCCAAGCTAACATAATAAAAATCACATTTCTACCAAAACTAAATTACCTGTTTAGTGCCCTACCAATCAAAATTAAAAAAAATGCTTTAATGAGTTAGACAAATTTGTAAGTAAATTCATATGGAGAAATAAAAAGTCAAGAATATCCAGGGATTCAATAAAAATAAGTGCAAAAGAAAGTGGTTTAGCCTTACCAGATCTAAAATTATATTATAAATCAGTCATCAAAACTGTCTTATATTGGATAAGAAATAGAGTGGTAGATCAGAGGAATAGATTAGGTGCAATATCAGGAAATGATTATAGTAATTGCCTGTTTGAGAAATCCAAAGAGTTCAGCTATTGGAATAAAAACTCACTCTTCCATAAAAAAAACTGTTCGGGAAATTGGAAGTTAGCATGGAAGAAATTAGATTAGACCAATATCTCACATCCTATACCAAATAAGATCAAAATGGATACAAGATTTAGAGGTAAAAAACATTATTATAAATGAACATGAAGATCAGTGAGTTTTTTATCTCTCAGATCTATGGAAAGGGAATCAGTTTATGACCAAGAAAGAGATAGAGAACATCATTAAAAACAAACTAGATAATTTTGATTACATTAAATTAAAAAGTTTTCTCACAGATAAAACCACTGTAACCAAGATCAAAAGAAATGTAGTAAATTGAGAAACAATTTTTACTAGTATTTCTGACAAATGACTCATTTCTAAAATATACAGAGAACTGAGTCTAATTTAAAAAAAAAAGCCATTTCCCAATTGACAAATGGTCAAAGGATATGCAAAGGCAATTTTTAGAAGCAGAAATCAAAGCAAATGATAGTCTTGTGAGAAATTGCTCTAAATCATTACTGATTAGAGAAATACAAACTAAAGTATCTCTGAAATATCACATCACACCTCTCAGACTAGACAATGTGATCAGAAAGGACAATGATCAATGTTGGAAGGGACGTGGGAAATCTGGGATACTAATACATTGCTGGTGGAGTTGTGAATCATCCAACATTTCTGGAGAACAATCTGGAATTATGCCCAGGAGGCAACAAAAATTTGCATACCCTTTGATCCAGCAATACCACTACTGGGTCTATAAGCTGAAGAGATGATTTAAAAGGGTAAAAACATTTCTTGTACAAAAATATTTATAGCAACCCTGTTTGTGGTGGCAAAGAATTGGAAATCAAGTAAATGTCCTTCAGTTGGGGAATGGCTTAGCAAACTGAGGTATATGTCTGTCATGGAACATTTTTGTTCTACTAGAAACCAGGAGGGATGAGAATTCAGGGAAGCCTGGAGGGATTTGCATGAACTAATACTGAGTGAGATGAGCAGACCAGAAAAACACTGTACACCCTAACAGCAACATGGGGATGAAGATCAACCTTAATGGACTGGCTCATTCCATCAGTGCAACAATCAGGGACAATTTGGGGCTGACTGCAATGAAGAATGCCATCTTTATTGAGAGAAAGAACTGTGGAGTTTGAACAAAGACCAAAGACTATTAACTTTAATTTAGAAAAAATTGATATCTTATTGTGTGTTCTGGCTATATCTTATACTTTATGTTTCTTCCTTAAGGATATGATTTCTCTCTCATCACATTCAATTTGCATCAATGTATACCATGGAAACAATGTAAAGACTGGAAAATTACCTTCTGTGGGGGGGTTGGGGGGGAAGTAAGACTAGGTGAAAAATTGTAAAAATCAAAATAAATAAAATCTTTAAGAGGAAAAAAGGTTTTACATGCACTGATGCTGAGCAAGATGAGCAGAACCAGAAAAAAGTTTGTACACCATAACAGCAACATAGGGGTGATGATCAACCTTAATGGACTTGCTCATTCCATCAGTTCAACAATCAGGGACAATTTGGGGCTATCTGCAATGGAGAATACCATCTGTAACCAGAGAAAGAATTGTGGAGTGTGAACAAAGACCAAAGACTATTTACCTTCAATTTAGGAAAAAAAAACCCTTTATCTTATTATGCAATTTTGTGATCTCTTATACTTTATTTTTCTTCATTAAGGATATGATTTCTCTCTCATTACATTCAATTGAGATCAATGTAGTCCATGGAAACAATATAAAGACAAACAGAATGCCTCTTGTGGGAGGTGAAGGGAGGCAAGTGAGAATGGGAGGAGATTTCTAAAACTCATAATTAATAAAATCTTTCTGAAGAAAAAAAATAAGTTGCAGTAAATGTCTACAGCAATCTATTATTTGAAAAACCCAAAGGACTCAGCTTCTGGGATAAGAACTCACTATTTGACAATTGTTGGAAAAACTGGAAAATAGTATGGCAAAGACTAGGCATAGATCCCTATCTCAGACCCTATACCTAAATAAGATCAAAATGGGTATAGGATTTAGACATAAAAAGTGATATTATACATAAATTAATAGACCAAGAAACACTCTATCAGATCTATGAAACGGGGTTAAATTTTTGACCAAAGAAGAATGGAACACTTTATAAACTGTAAAATAAATGATTCTGACTATATTAAATGAAAAAGGTTTTGCACTAATAAAATGAATGATGCCAACATTAGAAATAAAGCAGAAAGGTGGGAAACAATCTTCACAACTAGGAATTCTGATAAAGGTTTCATTTCTAAAATATATAGAGAATTGCATCAAACATATAAGGTCACAAGTAATTCCCAAACTGATGAATGGTCAAAGATGTGTATAGTTTTCAAATGAAGAAATTAAAACTATATATAATCATATGAAAAAATGCTCCAAATAATTATTGATTAGAGAAATGGAAACTACAGTAATAATGAGGTATTATCTCACACCCATCATATTGGCCAAGTTGAGAAAAAGGTAAAATGATCAATGTTGGAGAGGTTGTGGGAGGACTGAAACATTGATGAATTGGTGGTGGAGTTGTGAATGGATCCAACCTTTCTGGTGAGCAACATGACCCTATGCCCAAAGAGAAATAAAATTGTTCATACCCTCTTGTAGCCACTGGTTACTTGGGTTCAGTTCTGCCTATGAGAAATCATTATTCAGACTCAGGAAAACATGGATGGAAGCAAAACAAAACAAATTATTAAAAAGTTTACAAGACATAGGAAGGAGAGAGAAAGAGACAGAGACAGAGAGAGAGAGAGAGAGAGAGAGAGAGAGAGAGAGAGAGAGAGAGAGAGAGAGAGAGAACAGACAAGCAGTGTTGGCTGGGCCAGCATCAGAAAGACTGCCTGCTGTGAACCAGGGTCCAACCCATGTTTTTATGTTTTGCTTTTCATCCAGAGGGCAAAGGTGAACTCCCTTCCCTTATAATTGATCTGTAATTAGGTAGAGGGTAAAGCTTAAGGAAAAGGATACAAATTTTAATGGGGAGTGCCACCCAATTTGAGCAGCCTTTTAAGATTCCAGTTGTTTCTGTTATAATCTTAATTCTCCACTTCAAGTCAATTTACATCTCCACCCAAATTCTTTCTCTTACATTCACAATTCTCTTATCTTTCTCCTCCACCATTACCCCCCTCAAAATTTATTATGGACAAAATTCTTCTAGACTTTTTAGAGTCCATTTGGAGATGAATGCCTTCATTGAGGAAGGGTCCAGGGAATGATTGGCTGGCACAGTTTGTTGGCATCCTGTAGAGACTAGTCTTGGAGCCATACAGCTTGGAGAAACAAAACTCAAAGGGAAAAAATTGAGCAAGCAAAATCCAGAAAAGGCTATTTAACAGAAATCCAATAATTAGGAAAAAATTAGAAGGTCTATAAGGAGCAAGAATTATACTTTATAATCCTAAATCAGTATCAAAAATTTTTTTATAAGAACATGGGTTCAATATAACACAGATTCATTTGAAGGATACCACATAAGATGCAAACAAAAGCTCAAAAATAGTATAAACAAATGTACTGAAAAGGCATTTGAAAACTGCACATGTCCAAAAAGTAATTTGCAACAAATCCTTGACTTCCTCAAGGATTGATAAAGGTTTTCCATGTCCTTTGAATAACCCCTCCCCCAGTACCAAGGATGTCCCCTGAATGACCCCCTTGTATACAGGAAAACAAATCATATCTAGAGTGACGAACAGTCCCCAAATCAGCAGATATCCAAAGAGCCTGATCAGCTCCAACTACACTTGCTTGTTTGGAAAACAACGGGATGAGCTGCTACCATGAGAAATCACAGAACCTTCTCTTACCAGTGGCATATTGCCTTCTTTGTGTGGTAGGTCTACTTAAGGCTCACCCTGGGAAAGGGAACTTTGTAATACAATTCCTACAGATGATACACTGTGAGGAACTTTCCAAGTTGAGACCCTGAAAGCTGTTCTCCAGGATTTCCCAGCTAGATCTTCTAGTGTTCATGTTTTTTCCCGGCCTGGTGAGGCGTTTCTATTCTGATTTATAGTATATATTCTCATTTAAGTTGCTGTCTCTTACAACTGTCAATGATTTTATAATGCTTTCCTGAATTGATAATGATTTATATTCTCATTATTGTAGCTTTAGCTTGTTGTTTTTTAATATTGATAATGATTTTATTCTGCTGCTGTAGTGACAAAGGAGGTTATATCCTCCCCCTTTTGTAAATAAATTTTGTCTTTTTTACTCTTTCCATTTTAAGTGTTATAGGAGCAAGTACAACCCCCCCAAATCAATAATTTATACACTTCCTTCAAGTGCCAGTTTTAATTCAATCTTCTACAGAAAGTTTTTCCTCAAATCCCTTTATTTTAATGTCTTTTCACTTAAAATGTACCATGCATATATCTAGTTTAGTCATAGTTTTGGCATGTCATCTCTATCATTATACAAGGAGCTTCTTGAGAGCAAAGAATACCTTTGACCTGTCTTTATACCTCTAGTGTTTAGTATGAAGCTGACAAGTAGTAGTAAGTGGTTAATGAATGCTAACTGACACATTCTCTATTCAAGGGCAGGACATAAGGAGAAGGGATCAAATACTATTAAATGTGACAAAGAAGTCATTTTGGAAAAATATGCATGGTTTCTTATCAAAGGACAGAAAGTACTTGTGACAACAGTGGATAAGACTTTGACTATCTCCTTGCAGAGGATTTGGGAATGTTCTAATATTAGGCCACTAAAGACTTTGGGGCTTTCCACTAAGGCCATCAAGATGTGACAAAATGATTGTAGTTCCTATTCCACAAACACTCAAACACACACACACACACAAACACACACACACACACACACACACACACACACACACACACACACACACACAAACAAACATAAACAAAGTAGATGCCTAAGGCTTTCTTTCCCTCTGGTTTTCACAGCACTATACACCTAGAGGAAAATGGGAGAGTATCAAATCCAAACCCAACAGTTGAAAGAAGAGAAAACTGTGGTTCAGACAAGTGAAGTGACTCATCTGGTTTAAACAATTTTGCATTCTCTGAATTCAGATGCAAACTCCTGTAATCCTCACTCAAATGATTCTGAGCTGACTCCTGGACACCTTAATTCTTAACTTCCCTTTTTAGTTCTCCCTCCCTTGTGGGAACATAGTCCTGCCTTTCCCAACCCTCTACAATTAGCCAACTGTCCAGATTTAGACTCAGAACTGGAAAGAACTTAAGGGGTCCTTGACTCCAAGTCTATCAGCTTAGTGCAGAAGAAAAATTTCTTATTTACTTTAACTGATTTGTCCAGGGTCACCGATCTAGTAAAAATATGTGTGTCAAAGGATTTGAATTCAGGCTATACTGACTCCTAGGAATAAAAAAATGGACATTTCATTGCATCAGTCCCACAAATAGTCCTCAAAGGTCATCCACAGTGATCTATTCCCTCTTTATCTCTCTACTGCTCAATGAATATTTCTCTCTAGATCCTCCACTTCCCACTCTTATCCCAAGTGGACTTTCCTTTTTCTCCACCTCAAGCAAAAGGTGATGGAGCTAGAAGGAGCCTAGAGGCCATTGAGTCTAGGGTCATTGTTTTACACAAGCTGAGAGAAATTACATGAATTGTTCAGGATCACCCAGTTAATCATTGTGTGTTTGGTTTCTGACCCCAAGGTCAGATCACTTTCCAACATGCTGCCCCTCCCTCCTCAGTGATCTTTTACCTTTGAAACACTCTCCTGTGATCTCATGATTCTATTCTTTACTATCTCACTCTTGTACTCTATACTCTGTCTCCTGTCTCTGTCTGCCTCTTTCTTTCTCTCGTACATCTCTCTTTCCTTTCCTTTCCTCCTCTCTGCTCCTCAAAAACTTTTTCTACTTAGTCTTATTCTCACATGTAATTATATGGTCTTTTCCCCTGCTATGTCTATGATCATAGGTTTAGAGCTGGAAGGAACTCTAAGGGCTATTGGGTCCAACTTCATTATATTAAAACAGCTTGTTTCTGTCTTCTCATCCTCAATGCTTGATTCACTCTAACTCTCTCTTTATATTCCAGGCTTCATCCTAAGTAGACATCCTTTTCTCCTTCAAGCACTAAGAGGATCAGAAAGCTGGAGCATCTTTAAACACCATCAAGTCAAGCCCAACATATTTAAAATAGAGACAACTGAGACTGGCAGTAGTTAAGTAACTTCTTCAGAGGAACAAAAGGTGTCAGTGTCTGACTCAACCTCAAGTAGAGGACTGGAACCACAATGGCACTCATCTGACTTATTCTACACATGCAAGGTGTTTCTTCCCTTTGAATCTCTTCCTCCCTTGTTGTATCTGATCTCTATTCCTCATTTTCCTTTATAAAGGTCTCTTCCCTCACTCAGCTCTTCTCATATAGTGCTCTCTCCCCTGCCCTCTCTCTGCCTCTCTTTTTCCTGTTCTCTTTCTCTCTTACATCTCTCTCTCCCTCTCCCTTTCCCCCTACCTCTCTCTCCCTCTTTAGAATTTTTTGTCTTTCATCCTCTTTCCTTCCATCCAAATACCAAGTGGTCTTCTCTCTCTCTCTCTCTCTCTCTCTCTCTCTCTCTCTCTCTCTCTCTCTCCAATATTATCAAACATTTACAGTGGAAGGGACATTAATGATTATTGAGCTCAGTTCCAATGTTTTTGAACAGAAGAAACTGAGGCTTAGAAAGCTTAAGTCATAGGATTAATTATGAAATAATAGGGCTTAATTCGGGCTTTGTGTAAAAACAGGCTCCTCATAAAAACTGCTTACATAAGAATGTTTTTGCAAACTAACCTCAGTATGGGAAAATGTCTCCTTAATTAATCCTTACTCCTTATCTGAAACACCAGACATGGAAAAACCTTGGAAGATGCCTTATCCATAGGTGGATGCTACTTGAATCATTTGTAAATAGAAAATTTCTAAAGCACATGACTGGCTGAGATCCAAAATTTCCTTATAAAAGAAACACTCCTTCTCAACTGCCCATAGTCAATCAACCAGTTTTTTTCCCTTCTTGATTCTGCTTAGCTCCCCCGCCCCCAGTAAATCAAAAGTTTTGGCTGAAGATATTCTCGTCTGAGTGAAGTCTCGTCTCAGATCCGTTCTGCACCAGGGTCCCAAGAACCTCTTTAGTTGTCCCTTAATAGTGAGGGTTGCATTGTTAGAACATTAGTGAAGCTGGATTTGAACTAAGATTTTACTAATGCCTTCTAAAGTATTCGATGCACCATGGCACCTACGTACCTCCCTAATGTTATTCAATCATGTCAGATTCTTTGTGACCCCATTTGATGTTTTCTTGGCAAAGAAACTGTGTGGTTTGCCATTTCCTTCTCCAGCTTATTTTACAGATGAAAAAACTGAGGCAACCAGGGTTGTTAGTTGACCAGAGTCACAGAGCTAGTAAGTGTTTGAGGCTGAATTTGATGTCAAGAAGAGAATCTTTCCAGACTCAAGACCTAATACTCTATCCACTGCACCACCTAATTGCATCCAAATGTTTCCCTGCAATCTTCCATTGTCCGTGTCTTTTGGAATTCTCCTACTCCTTCAGATGTCTTTCACAAACACTCTCCTCCCCTGCTCCACAGTAGTCCCCTCCCTTTCTCCCACACTGCCTATACCAAATGATCTTCTCTACACAAACCCAAGTGGAAGCTTGACAATGAAATTCTAAATAATAATATGGTCAAAGGATCTATTAAGGAGGCAAACTATATTTCTGTGAAAATAAATGTTAGTGAAATAGCATACCTAAATTTGTGTGAAGTAGCAAAAGCAGTCCTCAGAGTAAAAAAGTGTATTGTTAAAACATACATTAAGAAAATAAAAAGAGGGGTGGCTAAGTGGTGCAGTGTATAGAGCACCAGGCCTGGAGTCAGGAATACCTGAGTTCAAATACGGCCACAGACACTTAATAATTACCTAGCTGTGAGGTCTCGGGCAAGCCACTTAACCCCATTTGCCTTGCAAAAACCTAAAAATAATTGAAAAGAGAGAATTAATGACTTGAAAAGTCAATTTTAAAAATTAGAAAGCAAACAAATAATCCTGAACTAGTTAGAACTTGGATAATATTAGAGCAAAATAAGATTTCTTGCAGGCCAAAAATATTATTTGTTGTGTCATATGTATTCCAGGCTAAGAGCTATGAGGGGTTAACACAGAAATAGTTATGTGCTTTAACCAGCAAGATGTACTTCAGAGCTTAGATAAGGGAGTAGCTGCATGTCTGAGCTAACAAGGTGTATTCCCAGGCTCAGATAGATAGCGCATTCTGAAATAATTACCTTCTGCACTTTGTTTATCAAATCACTGTTTGGTTCTCAAAACAATCTGCATTCTGTTTATCAAAACACTGGTTCTCAAAACAATCACCTAAGACATACACAAGGATATGCATGTGAAAAAAATGCTTGCTAAAATGCTTATGTAATTGGTTACGTAAATGTAGAGTATAAAAGTATGTATCCTGTGATCAATAAATGAACCAGTTTATGCATCATATTGATGTAGGCCTGGGTTCCCTCCTCCGCACTCCGACGTGAGGGAAGTGAGTCGAATGGGGAGAAGACATCCCAATTTGAGTTGGTAGGGAAGTGCTGGACACCCCCTCACTCAGCGCTAGAAGAAAAGCAGATTTAAGTGGCCACGACTGACCGGTGAGTCAGGGAATTTGGGTTGGGAATGGCTGTATCAGCCACGGAGCTCACTGAGCTCAATACCTTAGCGGACTTATCGAAAAAATATGATTTGCCTGTTAAGAGATCAGAAATTTCCTGGGTGCTACACTGGGGAAGAGATAAGGGCATAATTACTAAGAGTGAAGAACTCTTCTCCTTGGAAAAATGGGATAAGCTGGGAAAAAGCTTATGGGAAGCAGTCCAAACTAAGAACAAGGAAGCCCAGAGACTGGCAGAACCGTATGGCACACTGTGCAAAATTGTCTATGATGACTTTGAAAGTTCGTGGGCTTGCCCCGCTGTGACTGATGCTGAAAGGACCGCTATTGGAGGAAGTTCTGTTGTGCCTCCTCTAGCAGAAAAAGAGTTAATTAATCCCCGCCGCCACCTGGCCGGGAAGAGAGCAGGTTTGCGGGCCGCCCCAGAGCCTTCCCGCTGCCTCCTTTGTCTCTCGCAGGCTTTTCAGATCAGGGGCCCCAGGCCGCCTGCACTCTGTGGCCTGGGTGGGGGCGGACCGAGGGGAGGAAAGCCGATCCTGTTCTCCCCTCCGCTCCGTTAGTCTGGCCACTGCCGCACTTCCACTCTCTCCCCCTGCTACATCCTGCTCATGTCAGCCAAGGCTTTGGCGAAAACCTTCAACCTGCCCCTGACACAGACGAGAATGATTGTTGCCTCCTGCCCTGACTGCAGTACAACGACTCTCCTGCTTAATGAGGACTTGACTCGCAGCCGCCGTGAATCATCCCTAGGCTGGCAGAGGAAGGAGGAGGATTTAACCCCCTCCCACCCCGCTTCATGTCCGCATCCATTCACCTCAGTCTACCTAGCATGACCACCATTGACAGGGCTCATCAGGATGTTAAGAAATACTTAGCCTTGTTTTTAAAAGAAAAGGGGGAGATTGGGGGATCACCACATAACATAGTGAGCAAAGTGATTTATGTTTTGAACTGGCTTAACCCTAAGCACTCTATCTCAGATAACAAGCCTCTTTACTTTCACTTTTCAAAGAATGCGTGTGCCGATGTTGACATTTCTGTCTCTGTTTTTGATCCTAAGACTGCCCAATGGGACAATTCCTATCGGTTACTAACCTGGGGACAAGGGTATGCGTGTGTTGTTTCAGGTTCATCGAAACCACAGTGGGTTCCTGCGAAGTGGGTGAAACCTCACCTGAAATATGATACTTCTTCTGCTGGCACTTGCATCCTGCCCGCTATGGCTATTGTGACTCATCTGATTCCTAAGTATCTACAGCATCAAGAAAATATGTGGCTTGCACTGGCTAATGCTACAGGACAGCAACAAATGTGTATCTCCCTGAAATCAGCTGGTGATCCCTGCAAGACATGCTTCATAGGGATCCCCCTGGACCCAGAGGACATCAAACAGAGACTGAAAGGGTACTATGGACAGTTAAAGGAAACATGTAGGACATTTCAGCAGTATAGTTCTTGTGCATGTATGTGTGATAAACAGCAAAATTATACCTGGCCATCCCTGAAAAATAGTTGTAGATTAAATAAACCAACTACACAGGAACCACAGGAAATAAATCTCTTGTGGAGCGTTCCCCCTGGAATAAAAGAGAATATTACTCATCTCCTACATTGTAGTCTTGTGAACTCCCCACAACTTTATAATGCTACAGGAGTTTTTATATTTGGAGGTTTAGAGTATTTTAAAGAAAACGCGCCTTGGGATTCCCCTAAGTGGGAACGATTCACTAATGTATCAGGGCATTTTCATCATTGGAATTTATCAAAAACAGAACGGGGACTCCTTGAAGTACAAATTGAGGGAGCAAAGTCATTACCCCCTGGAGTATTCTTGATATGTGAAGATAAGGCATACAGCTCTATCCCATGGCGTCCTATAGGAGGACCTCGTTACCTAGGCCAATTAGCACTAGTGTCCACACCATACCTTAATTTCTCCAGAAGCCCTAGGAAAACAAGGAGCATTCCCCTGGCTTCCAACTGTAATAATAATGTTAAATTTCTATCAGTATCAGAAACAGTAGCCACATCCTTTTTCACACCAGGGGTAATGGCATCTATTAATTATAATACCATGAAAAAACTTGCATGTTGGGCAAAAACTCAGGCTGACATTATGTCCATGGCTTTAATGGATATAATTACGGATCTACAGAGCATTCGCAAGGCTACACTACAAAATAGAGCTGCAATAGATTTCTTGCTTTTATTACATAATCATGGTTATGAGGAATTTGAAGGCATATGTTGCTTTAATATTTCAGATAATAGTGCTTCAGTCTATGCTAAAATTAAAAGGCTGCAAGAAAATCTTGATAAAATAACTGTACATGAAGATTTCTTTAAGGATTGGTTAAAATCTTTAGGATTACCTGCTTGGCTTTTGGCAATTGTTAAACCTATAATTGTAATTTGCTTAATACTTGTTATATTCCTGTTGTTTGGACCATGCATACTTTTGTGTTGTCAGAGATCTCTAGAAAACATGCTCTCCTAGGCCTTTAAACGAAAAGGGGGAGATGTTGTGTCATATGTATTCCAGGCTAAGAGCTATGAAGGGTTAACACAGAAATAGTTATGTGCTTTAACCAGCAAGATGTACTTCAGAGCTTAGATAAGGGAGTAGCTGCATGTCTGAGCTAACAAGGTGTATTCCCAGGCTCAGATAGATAGCGCATTCTGAAATAATTACCTTCTGCACTTTGTTTATCAAATCACTGTTTGGTTCTCAAGACAATCTGCATTCTGTTTATCAAAACACTGTTTGGTTCTCAAAACAATCACCTAAGACATACCCAAGGATATGCATGTGAAAAAAATGCCTGCTAAAATGCTTATGTAATTGGTTACATAAATGTAGAGTATAAAAGTATGCATCCTGTGATCAATAAACGAACCAGCTTATGCATCATATTGATGTTGACCTGGGTTCCCTCCTCCGGCCTCGACAACTATTAAAATGGATAAGACTTTTATCTGACCTGATTTAAAGAAAAGACTTTAAAAACAACTGATGCAAGTATTCTTTTCCTGGGTGTATTCTCTCTTTCCTACTCTCTGTCTCCCTTTCTCTTTCCCACTTTCTTGTTCTTTCTTTCAGTAACTTACTTTCCAACTAACCTTTTTTTCACCCTTTCTTCATACCCAGGTGTTCTTTCCTATGATTTTCTCCCTTTCTTCACCCACACTAAAACCTTCTCTCTGTCTTCCTTAAACAACTTCCCCTCTATTACTTGCTCTCTCTCTATACCAGATCAAGGGATATTCTTTTTAATCATATCATAGTTGCAGAATCATAGATTTGAAACATGAAGAGATCTTAAAGTCATTGAGCCTGCCGTAATCATTTTAGAATTAAAGTAAATGAGGTAAAGGGAGTTTCATGAGTTGCCCAGGGTAACAAAGGCAGTTGGTTTGAGTCAAGATATGGATTAGGTCATTGTGACTTCATGTTTAAGTCCTCTTTCCAAAGAGTCCTAGGGCTGCTTTTCTCCCATGAAAAGCTAATTCCATAGAGCTTTAGGACTCTACATGTAGTTCTCTTCTTCTATTTCACTTTGCAGGTGGAAATATTTTTCAGGGGGATATTCATCAACTTCAGGATTAAAGAATAAAATTTTAAAATAAATTATTCCAAATAGTTAATAATATTCATAATAATAATACTCATAGTCCTCTAGTAATTTAAGATTTCTGAACCACCTTCCCCACAAGACTAGATATCACTATGCTATTGTAACAAAGGAAATAATAATAATAATAATATTTGTCCTTCATTCTCGAAGAAGACCATGACATCAGGGGAATGATATGATGTCAAGCAAGTGAACTGGATTTTAGTGAAGGGCTACTGTGCTAAGTCACCAGCCTCATTTTTTCCCTCTAGAACCATCTGGATCCAGTGGACAGATATCAATCAGGAGGAGTGGAGATTGCCCTGGAGGAGAGGCAATCAGGGTTAAGTGACTTGTCCAGGGTCACAAAACTAGTTAGTGGCAAGTGTTAGAGGTCAAATTTGAACTCCTGTCCTTTTGATTCCAAGGCCAATACTCTATCCATTGTGCCACCTAGCGGCTAGCAAAGGAAACATTAGGCAGAGAAAAGTGTTATGCCAATGAATAATCTGTTGTTTCAATGTATTGATCATGTCAAATAGTTAACCTTTTGTTTCCTGTGCTAGCCTTGTATTAATAAACTATGATATTTAATAGTTTATTTACTTCTTTATGTACTGGTCTTGTACTAGCAAAATATCATGTTAAATAATTTATCTCTTTCTTCCTGTGCTGGCCTTGCTAATGCAAGGTACAGTCTTATATGTATGACTCCAATTCCATTTATTACATAAATAAATAACACCCATATTTACTGAAGTCACCTGGAATCTGAATATCAAAGCTATCTTATCAAAAACAGAGCCTGGGGGTAGGGCAATCCCATCCTATAATTCTGGTATCTCAAAAGTTACCCATAAATCAACTGAGATAAGGCACACTTACTAGACTCAAAACTCTAAGTTTACACATCAGGACATGTACAGGAGGCATAGTCTTGGTCTATGTGTTAACCATTACTAAAGCTTTCCCTAGCACTGCCCTAACTCTTCCTTTAACTCCTTCCTGAACAGACACCATGCCATGCTTACCTTTAAAAATTCTTACCTTGGTACAACCACGTGACACAATAAATAGAAAACCAGCCATGGAGTCAGGTGGACCTGAGTTCAGAACTGGTCTTAGACATTTAATAATTATCTAGCTGGGAGACCTTGAACAATTCATTTAGCCCCATTGTCTTGCAAAAACAAACAAACAAAAATTCTTACCTTTCTCTCTGTCAGACTGTTTATTCACAAGGATTAGTCCAGATGCAAAAAGTATGCAACTGTCCTTACTGTCTCTCTTTACTTTGCTAATTTTCCCTAAGAAATCTAGCCTGTATTAATGTTTAATCCCTTTACTTTGTTACCTTAATAGAATAAACTTTTATGTCCCTAACATCTCTGTGGCAAGTCATTTAAGTGAATTCATTTGGGGGGGGGGCAGAGCCAAGATGGTGACAGAAGAGCTTCTCTTAGGTGCTCTCTCTCTCTCTCAAAACTTATAAAATAAGGACTCTAACTAAATTTTTGAAAGACAGAACCCACAGTGGTATCCAGTGAGCCAGTTCTCCAGCCCAAGGTAACCTGGAAAATAGCAGAAAGGCTCTGCTCCACAGGGTTAGAGGGGCAGCTGCCAGAGTAAAGAAACTTCAGCCTCCCAGAAGCAGCCCCAGGGAGCTGGGAGCCATGACTCACTGCAGCAGGGGCAGTTTCCTGACCTATACTCAGTGAGCACCAGGCACAACTTGGAAGATCAGTGGGAGGACCTCTGCCAGAGTGAGTGCATGAAGCCCAGCCCTCAGGGCACTAGCAAGCAGCATGGCCATAGCAGCCCAGATCCAGGAAATGGAAGCAGGAGGAGCTGGTAAGTAGGAGCCCCCAGGCAACTTAGCCTTGAGTACTCAGTCATGTAGGGGAGTAGAGAGATACTTCTGAGGTCTGTCCTCTGTCCCTGGGGCTCTGACCACATTCAGATGCTGATCGCAGTCTAGGGCCCCAAAGAACAACAGCCCCCCCCCCCCCCAAGCCCTGGGGCAGAGGGGTATGCTTGTGGTCATTCACAGACCAGGAGGGAGGACAGAGCTTCACACACTGAGATCCTTGTGGGGGGGGTATCCCAATAATACTCAAAAGCTCAGGAAGCACCCCAAGCTAGGCACAGGCTGGAGAAATGAGTAAACAGAGAAAAAAGAGGAAAGCCATTGAGAAATACTTTGTCAATGATCCCAAGAAGGATCAAAATACTCAGTGAGAAGATGAGGAAGTCCAAGCTCCTGCATCTAAAGACTCCAAGAAAAACAGAAAATGGGCTTAGGCTATGACAGAGCTCAAAAAATATTTTGAAAATCAAGCAAGGGAGATAGAAGAAAAATTGAGAAAAGAAATGAGAGAGATGCAGGAAAAATATGAAAAAGAAGTCAGTAGCTTAGTTAAGGAGATTCAAAAAAATGCTGAAGAAAATAGCATGTTGAAAACCAGCTTAGACCAAATGGATAGAACAGTTCAAAAAGTTACTGAGAAGAATGCATTAAAAAGCAGAATTGGCCAGATGGAAAAAGAGATAAGAAAGCTCTATGAGGAAAACAAATCCTTCAGATCTAGAATGGAGCTGAAAGAAGCTGCTGACTTTATGACAAATCAGGACACAATACTTCAAAATCAAAAGAATGAAAAATTAGAAGAAAATGTGAAACATCTCATTGAAAAAACAAATGATCTGGGAAACAGATTCAGGAAAGATAATTTAAAAATTATTGGGATACTTGAAAGTCATGATCAGGAAAAGAGACTTGACATCATTTTTTAAATTTTTTTTTTATTTTTTTGGCAAGGCAGTGGGGTTAAGTGGCTTGCCCAAGGCCACACAGCTAGGTAATTATTAAGTGACTGAGGCTGAATTTGAAGTCAGGTACTCCTGACTACAGGGCCGGTGCTCTATTCACTGTGCCACCTAGCTTCCCCTACCTTGACATTGTTTTTAAAGAATTCCTACAGGAAAATTGCCCAGATATTCTAGAACCAGAGGGCAAAATAGAAATTGAGAGAATCCATCAATATCCCCTGGAAAGAGATCCAAAAAAGAAAACCAACTTCCAGGAATATTATAGCCAAGTTACAGAACTCCCAAATCAAAGAGAAAATATTACAAGTATCCAGAAGGACACAATTCAAATATCATGGAACTGCAGTCAGGATCACACAGGACTTAGCAGCAACTACATTAAAGGTTCATAGGTCTTTCAACATAGTATTCCGGAAGACAAAAGAGCTCAGAATGCTACTGAGAATCAACTATCCATCAAACCTGAACAGTCCTCTTCCAGGGAAAGAGATGGACTTTCAATGAACCAGGGGAATTTCAAATGTTCCTGCTGGAATGGCCAGAGCTGAACAGAAAGTTTGATCTTCAGGTACAGGACTCAGGTGAAGCATAGAGAGCAGAGGACAAGTGTAAAATATGAGGGATTTGATGATGAACTACATGTATTCCAGTATAGAAACATGATACTGATTAATACTCATACTCTTCTCATTAAATAGAGCAGGTAGAAGGAGATTTTATGGATGAAGCACAGGAGAGAGCTGAGTTTGAAGATATATATTGTAAAAATGGAGTCAATGGCTAAAAGGGAAATGTAATGGGAGTAAGAAAAAGGAGAGGTAGAAGAGGCTAAGATATTTTACATAATAAGATATTTTTTTCATTACAATGAGCTATTGCAATGATATGGAAGGGGGGAAGGTGAGGGGGAATGAGGGAACCTTCCCTCTCATCAGAGGTGGCTCAGAGAGGAAACAGCATATATACTCAATGGCATATGGATATCTTGAATAAGAGGAGAGAAGAGGGACAGGAGGAAGAGGGTTGATGTGAGTGATGGAGGAGAGGGTAGACTGCGGGGGAGAGTGGTCAGATATAACACATTTTCTTTTTGACTTCTTGCAAGGGACTGGAATGAATGGCCTGTCTTGGACTACAGGGCCAGGTGGTTGCTGGGCCTTAGGGGTGGTAGGTGGACTTGGGGCCTCTTGGACCCAGGGCAGGTGATTAGTCTGCTGTGTCACTCAGCTATCCTATAGCACATTTAAGAAGAGTGTCAGAGTAAAAGGAGAGAGAAAATATAGTGTATAGTAGTGGGGGAGCACGAATGGAAGGAGTTGCGCAATGGCAACAGTGGAAAATTATGGAAGTAGCTTTTGTGATGGACTTATCCTAAAGAATGTGATCCACCCACAACAGAGCTGGTGGTGTTGGAACACAGACTGAAGCACATTTTTTATTGTTATTATTGTTATTTTGGGGCGGTTTCTGGGGCAGATAGGGTTGGATAGCTTGCCCAGAGTCACACAGCTGGGTGATGGTTGGGTGTCTGAGGCCGGATTTGGACCTGGGTGATCCTGATTCCTGGGTGGTCCTGGGTGCTTTGTCCACTGCACAACCTGGCCGCCCCTACTATTATTATTGTTATTGTTATTGTTATTATTATTATCATCATCATCATTTTTTTTTGTTTTTGCAGGGCAGTGGGGTTGGAGTGGCTTGCCCAGGGCTGCAGGTGTCTGGCACCAGATTTGGGCTCGAGTATTCCTGACTCCAGGGCCAGTGCTCCTTCCAATGTGTCACTTAGCTGCCACTATTATTATTTTTTTAATTTTAATTTTAATTTCAATTTTAATTTTTTCCTCTTTCCTTTACTTTATTTCTCATGAGGGTATATATTTTTAGGGGGGAGGGGGTATTAGGTTTACTCTTAATCAAGAATATTTTAATAATGTATAAAAAACATCATTTATACAAAAATAAAATAAATATAAGTTTTTTAGAAAAGTGAATTCATTCACATTTCCTGGAAACCCTGCTGCCTTTATCACTGGTAATAAATTTTACAAATGAAGAAAGGAGGATACATGAAGCACTAATTACTGCAAACATGCTGATTCTACATCTTAAGCACTTTAGACTCTTAACAACTTCAGAGTTAAAAAGTAATGCAGGATAGTCGGTAGAAACCTAAGTAGATATATTCAAACACTGACTGTCATTTCCTATGTGTTTTTTGTTGTTTTCATTATTTATATTGTGATTAATGCTTACAGTTTTCCTAATATTAAATGAGTCCTCTATTCCTCATTTGAATTCAGTTTTTTCATACCATATGACGGTTACATACTGCTGCAATCTCCTTACTAATATTTTACCTAAAAATTGCATAGATATTCATTCTGAAGACTGATCCATGGTTTTCTGGAAGGTAGATAGGGAGGTCAGGATGGAGCCTTCTATCCAGATACTTGAAAAGATTGGAAGATCAGTGATTCGTTGAGAATAGGTTTGGTGTTTGTGATAGTTTCAAATTTTTTAATAGGATGCCCAATATTTTTGCAGAGCACAAAGGGCCTAACTGATTTAAAGATGAGAAATAATTGTGTTTATTCATATATTTTGCCCCAAAAGAACAGAACACAATGTTGAAGAGTTAACTAAGGACTTCTACAAGGACCAGTTCCCAACTTGTTCTACCATCATTTTCATTAGACATCAGATCACCCAAAGGAACCACTGGCAGGTGTCTCAGTGATCTGGGAAAAAAACATACTAGTATCTACCATAGACATATCTCTAAGAAAATGGACTATAGTCCTAAAATAAAATTCATCTTCTCCCTTAACCTTAAAAGAAAATTTGCTTTAGAAAGGGAGCAAAGCAGCTAGAAACAAAGACGGGGAGGAAGAGAACTCAATTAAGAGTTGGAAGTCCTGAGGGCAGCTAGGTGGCAGTGAATAGATCACCAGCCCTGGAGTCGGGAGTACCTGAATTCAAATCTGGGCCAAGACACTTAATAATTACCTAGCTGTGTGGCCTTGGGCAAGCCACTTAACCCCATTGCCTTGAAAAAAAAAAAGAATTGAAAGTCCTACATTTCAATTCTAGCTCTGACATTTCTTAATCATGTGACCAAAGTCACTTACCTTGTCTGGAACTCAATTTCTTCAACTGCCAAATGAAGGTATTGAATTTGATGATCTGGAAAGTCCTTTCTTACTTTACCATGGTTAACAACAGAATACTCAGTTATACATATAATCCTCTGTTACTGTTCTGCTGTATATGTAGAAACACTTTTTAACATGTAGTAAAATTTTAGAATCTCAAAATATTAAAATTTTAAATAAATGCATAAATCCTACCACTAACCCACTCATCTGATGTCAGCACTTTTCAATCCTCTAACACACTTATTGTTAGCTCTGCCCAAAGGTCTCTTAAGATTTCTTTGAGTTCACTCTGGCTCTCCTATATTGGCCAAAAATGAATCTAAGGCTGAGCCCACTTGGTCATTATTATGGCACAGATTGGTTCAGAGTCAATGCAAATAGTAATTATTTCTGTTTTGGAAAGAAGCCCTGAGGATCTTCCCCTTCCAGATTGATTTATTTCTAGACTATGCAAAAAAGCCCAGAACTCTTGTTTCTTTCTTATCTTCCTCAATCACTGAGGCAGTATGAGGGTTTATCCTTCCCAACATTTATTTTTCTTTATTGGAAATGGTTATTCTTGGTTTCTGTGTACTATCTCTCTCTTTCATAACTTTAATGACTGAATGAACATTGCCTCAGTCAAAGTGAAACCTAGGAAAGACCTAGCTTTAAAAGACCAAGTTCTCCCACTGAATGCAGAGCCATCTACCATCATCCTGATTCATATATGGTAACTGGACTCAGATGACTCTGGAGGAGAAAGTGAGGCTGGTGACTTTGCTTAGCACCTCCTCACTTAAATTCACTTCACATTCATGTCATGGAATCATCTCCCTGAAGTCATGGTCCTCTTGGAGAATGAAGGACAAATAAGAACAATGTTAGTTATAGATGATTTATTTGTGTACATTTCTAATCTTGCACTGGGGGGGGGGGGCTCCACATTACAAATTTATGGAAGGTTATGGAAAAAATGTTTGGAAGTCATAGATCATAGATGGCCTGTCACTACTCTTGGAGGTACCTCAGCAAATCAATGAAATCTCAGTTCTGTTGCCGTTGAACAACTATAAATACCCCGATTAGACTTTAAGTGCCTCAAGGGAGAAACCATGTCTTACTCATCTTTGTATCTTACTCCTCCACCTAGCAAGTACTTCACACATTAAAAGTCACTTTTAAATGTTTGGTGAATAAATGAATAAACTTACCAATTCCTTCTTTTTCAAAATCCAATGTCATTAATCCAGATTAAAAGGTGGGGAATAAAGTGTGGATCATCAGATATATATTTAAGCAATGATTTTTTTTCTTAAGTTAAAATGAAAAGTCATTGAAAGTAGCCTACCAAAGTAGAGGTTCTTTGGACACCTCTTTGATAATCAACTAAAAATGATTTGCCATTGGTATGGAAAATTCACAAAAACAGAACATAACCTACTGAGTTCAGAGGAAAATGTGATAGGTTCAAATTGGTAGGTTATAGAAATCTATTACGTATGAGAAGGAGAAGAGGAAATAACCTAGGATGACTTCAAGGTTACAAATCTGGGGGAGGACAGAAGGGGAGAATGGTGGGGGAATGGGAGGAGGGTTGGGCTTGCAACTTCAAGAACTCCAGGTTTAAATCCCTTTGTCCTTACTAGCCACAATGTCATGAACTATAAAAAAGAAAAAAAAATCTCTGAGCCTTTGGTCCTCACAGTCTGGTGATAATGAAGTATAAAATGCTAAATACTTCACAAAATTTAAAATATTATATAAATCTAAGTACTTATTGGTAGTCAATCAACAAGTAATGATCAGTATGTGCCAGCCACTGTGCTAAGTATGAAATTGAAGAGTTGAGCATTATTATCCCTATTTTATAGAAAAGGTAATTGAGGCCCAGGGAAAGTGAAGGGATCTGTCCAAGGACTCAAAGTTAGTAAAAATGAGAGGCAGAATTGGAGCCCAATTTCTCAGACTCCAGATCCTTTCTGAAGAAACTCATTGGGACTAGACAAAGAGAGACAGAAACTCCCCTTTTTAAGACAGTCTCTTCCCTCAGAGAGAGAGAGAGAGAGAGACAGTGGTTTCTAAGGGCAAAGCAACCTCTTTCCACAGTTCCCAGGATCTAAAATAGGTGAAAAGACACAAAGAGGGTCACATGTTAGTTTTTTTTCCAAACAATGAATGTGAAAGCAGGCTTGAATGGCCTGTAAGCTGTAGACAAGCACTGGATTAATTAGAACTCAAACAGGTCTCCTTGGCGACAGCTGGTCCCCAAAGCAACAGTTTAAACAGGAGACAGTAAGGGGGATATGGGAGAGTGGATTCAGACAAAAAGAAAAACATGCTGCAAGAATACATCCAACCAAAGCTTGTCCATCTCAATAGTGACTTTTGCATTCCTATGTTATCTTTTGTGAGATGCTTTTCACACTAATCATAGACTATCAGAGAAGGAGGGACCTTGCCAGCTATCTAGTCCATCCAATACCTGAATGAGAAGTTCTTCTATACCATCTCCAGCAAGTGCTCAGTCATCTTTTGGGTTTAGATCTACAATGAGGAAGATTTGCCTCTCAAGGCAGACTTGTGATTAGAATATTGCTATCAATATTATAAACTGGCCCAGACTGGGACCTTGTACATCCTCATCAGATTAAAAAGTATGATTTTTAATACTGGCTTTAATGACTCAAATGAAGGCAGGTGACCTTTGATTCCAATAAACAAATGAAAGACCTGATAACAAATAAATTATATGTAAAACAGGACCCTGGTTAATTAAATTACCAATCAAATCAGAAATAGAATGAGAACATTTACATCAGCATTCTTTAATATTTCCTAATATTAATAAATACTAGAATATTTTCTCAGTTTATTATTTATCCATTTTCAAGTTATATAGTGAATAAAGTGGGATAGTTTTGTTTTGCTAAGAGAAATTCTTTAAAAGGGAGAAATGTAGGCAGCTTGATTAGACTAGTGACAAAAACTAAGAACCACATTTTGTTTAAACCATGTGCTGATGTATTCAAGTTCATATGAAATTTATTCAAGGCAAGACTAACATTTACTAGTTGTGTTTGACATGATTTGAAGTCAATTAGTTTAACAAAGGAAGAGTATATTATTACTGATTTTACCTGCATTGTTAATTTCATAGCTAATAGTACACTTAGAAAAAGTCTATATTTTGAGGAGGGAAATGAATTATGTGCAAAAGTTCTTTATGAAGAGCATTTTGTATCACCTTTTTGTACTTTTTTGTACTACCTTTTTTTTACAAGATTTAAGAACTATTTCCAGATGGATTTGGTCAGGATTAGTGGGATTAGAAGGGCAGAAATTTAAGAGACAGTCTTCAGATTTGGAAGGAGGAGCAATGATATATAACTTCATAGCTATCACTAGACTAGAGGTTTCATGAAGTCAGGGGCAATATTATGCCCACCATCAACACTTAGCACACAAAAAAAGTGATTCAGAAATTCTTGTTGAAAACAACTTTGAAAGACTTCAGAAATCTGATTTATACAATGATTTGTATAATCCCATTCCTAGGGTGTGATGGGGGTTCTATCATCCCACCTTCTTCCAGAGTGTTAATGGGCTCAAGATGCAGAGGTAGATTCACATTTTTAGACATGTTCCACATGAGCATCTGTTTTGCTGAACTATGCATATTTGTCATAAAGATTTTGATTTTGTGGGAATTGGCAATGGAAAGGTGAGTTTGAGTGAAAATAATTGCCAACTGAAAAAAATTTTTAATTTTAAGAAATAAGTGAAATAAATGCTTTTGAACAAATTAACTCAGGTTCAGTGCAGTTCCATTTTCTTGTTCTTCCAGACATAGGTAAATCTGAATTTGAAGGTACATAAGAAAAATGACCCCATTAGCCAAGTAAAAGGTAAAGACAATTACAAGAAGTGGAGTCCAAAGTTGGGTTTATACATACCCATTATGTTATCCACTTAGACAACTCATTTACTATGTGTTCATTGAACAGTCCAAATGGTCTATGGTCTGAGAGATCCAATACTAGTGTGTACTATGAAGACATGACCATGAATAAAATGTATTGACTTTCAACGAGCTTCTGAAGACCTATTTTGAATACCAATCCCCATTTCGGAAGAGGAAAAGTTGTAGATGCTTGTATAAGTTGTAAGTGTATCCTGTAAAACTTCTTCCAAATTATAAATTATTCAGTGTGGTAACTAGAAATCAACTTGTTCAAATGCTACATACCTGAAGAAAAAAGGACAAACTAGTATATTCCCTCATAAATATTTGCTATGAAAATGAAGCAAATATCACTTATACTTTATGTTTTTTCCTTAAGGATATGATTTCTTTCTCATCACATTCAATTTGGATCAATCTATACTATGGAAACATTGCAAATTGCCTTCTGTGGGGGGTGGGGGAGGGACGTAAGATTAGGGGAAAAATTTTAAAACTCAAAATAAATAAAATCTTTATAATTCAGAAAAAGAAAATGAAGCAAAAACTTAAAGTATTTTCCACGTTTTAAATAATCACAAAACTAAGGACAGTTATTTCAACTCAATTGGAAAAAAAAATCTCTATTATATTGCCAGCAATGTGCAAGATTGGAGGGAAGGGACAGAGTAGTGAAAAGGGGTTATTTTTAAGTTGGTAATTGTGTGTAACTCATGAATGATGTTTCAGCTATCCAAATACTTGGCAAAAATAGGTTCCCCACCCCTGTGCTAGAGAGAGTTAGTAAACTCACAATGCAGAAAGTGACATATATGGTGGTTCTAGCTAATGGGAAACTGTGTTTTGCAGGATGATGCAGTCATGATTTGAGGGATTTCTTTTTCTAGATTTTTAAAAATTTGCTCAATATGGGAAACACGTAATGGAAGGGAGGATAGTTTAATTTTTAGAATACTTATTACTTGAAGGTCAGCTAGGTGGTGCAGTAGATAGAACACTGATCCTGAAGACAGGGGGACCTGAGTTGAAATCCCACCTCAAACACTTGACACTTGTTGTGTGACCCTAAGCAAGTTACTTCACACTGACAATCTCACATCTCCAGTTATCCTGATTCATATCTGACCACTGGACCCAGAAGTCTCTAGAGGAGAAAGTGAGACTGGTGATTTTGAACAGTAACCACCTCACTCAAATCTGATGCATGTGTATGTCATGATTTCACCTTCAAGATGTCATGGTCTCCTTTAAGAATGAAGGACAAGCAACAACTTATCATCAAAAAGAAAAATAAACATGATAAAGGGAAAGTTGTAGTTCATAAATGCTATGCATGCTATTTACTATATGAAATCATGAAGGGGATCATTTTAGGAAATCCTAGGAAGCCCCATCTGAACTGATGAAGAGGGCAGTGAACAGAACCAGAAAAACAATTCATACAATAACATTTTAAAGACAATCAACTTTGAAAGATTTTTAAAGCTCTCTGATCAATGTAATGATTAGCCATGTCTGGAAAGGACCATGAGAATACATGCTTCCCAGTTCCTAAGGGAGAAGAGATGGATTCAATATGCAGAGCTAATTCAGGAATTTGTTTTGCTTAACTATATGTATTCCTTACAAGGGTTTTGCTTTTTTCTTTTTTCAGCAGGAAAGCCAGAGAAGGGAGGTGAAAAAAAGGAATGCTTATGAGTTGAAATAAATTAATCTATGGTAAAGCTACAGTCTGAGGGACCAGATCAGTACCACTCAAGTGTTGCTACTGGGAGGAGGGAATGCCTGTGCAGTGAGTTTAATTGAATTTCCATCCCTGAGGAAACACAACCCCCAGAAGACACTGTCACCCTAGTCTCCCTCTCCAGTTCCAGAGGAACTTAGGTGGTAAAATCGGATGAGTGATGGATCTTGAATTAGGAAGAACTGAGTTCAAAGTTGACCACAGGTACTTTCTAGTTGTTTGACCCCTACACAAGTCACTTGACCTCTCTTAGCCTCTTTATTCTTCTGTAAAAAAGGAATAGAAACAGAAGCTATTTCTCAGACGTTGTGAGAACCAAACGAGAAAACACAAATAAATCACTTAGTTAACCTTAGGTGCTGGATTAATGTTAGTTATTATTCTTACATCTCTAATACTCTTAGGATAACAACCTCCATTTGAGAAGCCACTGAAGAAAGACTTCCGTGGCTTGATATATCCCTTTCCACTGGGGGCAGTTCTGCTGGTTCCCAAGTTCTTCCTGCATCATACCTGAGTTGGTCTCTTTGCAACTTCTTCCCTCTACTCCTGGTTCTGTTGTCAGGTCAACAAAGCAAATCTCTCTTCCTCATGATAATTCTTCAAATAGAGAAACAGAGATTATGTCTCCCCTAAATCTTCTCTTGTCCACATTAAATATCCCCACTTCCCTCAGCTGATCTTCATAGGACATGAACTCCATATTCTTCACCACCCTAACTGTCCTCCTCTATGTACTCCCCAGCTGATCAAAGGCTTCCCTAAAATGAGACAATAGAACCAAGTACAGTATTCCAAATGGGTTCTGACAAAGGCAGAGTAAAGAGAGACTCCTTGAACATGGAAGTTATGACACTCAATGCAACCTATGCAGTTTCAGATGTCACATCTGTCATATGTTGAGCTTGTGGTCTTTTTCAATCTATTATGCAATCATTACTCCCCCCAACTTGTACTTGTGAAGTGAGGTAGTTGAATGCAAATGATACTACATTTATTTCAGTTAATTTAACCTAATTAGATTCAGCAAAAGGCTATGAAGATACACTTATGTCCTGACCTTGTCATTCAACATGTTAATTATTCCTTCAGTGTTTTGTGACCTAATGAAGCAGTATAGTACTGTGGAAAGAATACTGTGTTTGGAATCAGAGAACCTGGATCCAAAGTCTGTCTCTCTTGCTTGCTACTTTTATGACCTTAAACAAGTCTCTTAACTATTTGGACTCCAGTTTGCTTACTGCTAAACAAGAAGGTTAGAAGAGATGATGCCTTCTAATTCTAATCTATGTTTTATTTATCACTTGGGGCAATGTGAGGATTGGAGCAGAAGTGTGAATTCATGATCCAGGCCATGTCTTAGCCAACACCTGTTTTTGTGGTGCATGCTGAAAGATTGCTCCATTACAATTCTCTATGAACCCTGAAGATTTATGCAGTGCTAGATAAGGACCCTGAGAAGAGGAGTATCCAACTTGGGAAGAAAATATGCCTGAAAATATTATACACAGATAGGCAGGTGTAGAGACCAGTACTGGGTTAGACAAAATAAATCCTGTACATAGGACATGGGAAAATAGTTGCACAGAGGTCTGTGACCAGATCAAAGGGTACATCTCTCTCCACCTTGCAGTTTTGATTACATACCTTTTGTGGTTTTTATCTTTAAATATCCTGACTCTCTGGACCATAAATGGATTGTTCTCTTGCATTGCCTCCATGCCAGTGTCTTTTCTCTACTCAGCTTCTCACTGAAGCAGGGGTGCAGGTCACTCTCCACATTTTTGGCACTCGAATTCAGGGACCTAGCACTGCCCAAAGGCTGTCAGGTCTTTTGGTGGAGAAGTCCCCCTGGGTAGCAAGAAGGGAGTCCTCTGGCAACAAATGGTACACAGAAGGTAAGGGGAAGGCTCTGAGAGCTGATCTTTGGCATTATCCACAAGTTAATCTTTCAGAATAGCTACTTCCATAGGGGTTATTTCTTTTCTAAGTGGCTTAATTACTCATAATTTTCAGGCTTAGACAGGGATTTAGATTAAGCTGCAAAAATGGGCCAGCAATATTCTAAATTGGCCTATGCAGACCAAGAATCATACCTACAAGTTTTGAAAAAGGTGATCAAAGAAAGGGGATTATCCATCACACAGAAACAAATTCAGGTGTGCTTAAGTACAGTGTTTTGTTGTTCTTCTTGGTTTCCCAAGAAGGTACTTTAAATTTACATGATTGGAAAATAGTAGGTGAACAGATGACAGACTATCAGGCTCAGGTAGGGCCAGAGAATTTCCCAGGAGATGTTTTTTGTCTTTATATAACATTACAAAGATCTGTCTGACTCCTCCTGAGGAACTTAGAGAAAGCAGATGTTTTGAGCAAAGCACTCAGGTAGAAATTAAAGAGACAGAGAGAGGAATGAAAAAAAAAACTTGTCAGTTCAAATAGGCAGGGGAAAGTCTGCCCCTCCCATTCTGCCTGGAGGCTCATAAACTAGAGACCTTGGCTTCTAAATCAACAGCCAGGTCTTGTGTATAGTAAATAATAGACCTGGCATATAAAGCCAAATAAGATATATCAGAATTCAGAGGAAGTTCACTTTTTTACCCAGTAATTGAGACCCCCTAATCCTGCTAATCCTGCTAATGTTGTAAGAATTTATCAACTTTATCTTTGGCCATATTAAAAGAATTTGAAAAAGGCTGCTATGGAGTATGGAATGACATCTCCATACATATTATCACTACTAGATCATACAGCTGGTGTACCTTTACCATCATTTGATTGGATTCGATTGACTAAAATATGCCTCTCTCCTGGGGTCTTTGTGCAGTGGCATGTAGTTTCAACATAACTGTTCTCAATGGGTATTCAGAAATTTTGAGCCACAGAGAGTCCAGGGAGCAAGGTATGATCAGTTGGCAAGGACAGGCAATAACAGATTAGTGGTTCAACAATTAGGATACCCACTTGAACTGTATGAACCAATTGCTGATTGTGCTCGTCAAGCTTGGAATCATTTACCTGAAGGGGGAGATAGGGGGAAGTCTTTTACTAAAATTAATCAAGAGACTACAGAACCTTATGCAGATTTTATTGAAAGACTTAGAATGGCTATAATTAGATCAATAGAGGAAGGCCCAGTAGCAAATATACTTTTGCAGTGCATGGCCTATGAATATTGCAACACTGATTGCAAAAATGTATTAAGCTGTTTAGGATAATCCCTACTGAAAGAAATGATTAGAAAATGCTTGGAAGTAGGAACATCTATATTTTATACTGATAATCATCAGGTTGATCGAATAATTGCAGTGAGAATAATTAAGCATTCTCAAAATAAAAAAAATATATATGGCATGTTTTCAATGTGGGGGAAAGGGGCACTTATAAAGAGATTGTAGAACCTGTTCCTGAATAATCAGAGACAGGATTTTATCAGGCCCACAAATGTTTGCCAAAAATGTAAGAAAAGGGGGCGGCTAGATGGTACAGTGGATAGAGCACTGGCCCTGGAGTCAGGAGTACCTGAGTTCAAATCCGACTCAGACACTTAATAATTACCTAGTTGTGTGGCCTTGGCCAAGCCACTTAACCCCATTTGCCTTGTAAAAAACAAAACCCAAAAATGTAAGAAAGGTTTTCATTGGCCTTCAGAGTATCCTACCCCTCAGTCGGGAAATTGGAGAAGAGGCCAAGCCTCAGGTCCCATGCAAACAATAGGGTCAATGGCTTTGGGACCCCTAGGGGCCCCCCAAGGTAAAACTTCTCTGACGTCTATGTTTTCCACCAAGACCCTGAGTCAGTGGAAGGAAGATACACAAAGATATCTAAACCACTGAAAGTACAGGTGGAACAGAGTCTTTCACCTGGAGAAGCTAGAGAAATTAAAATGCAACCCCTTCCAAAGCTTGATCCAGGAAGTATAGCATTGGCTCTTCTTGGTCCATTGGCACCTTTTACACACCTGGAAATGCTACTACAAATAATACATAATAACCTAGATGGCCCCATTGCTACAGTTATCAATTCTGGAAAAACTTCTGTGCTTTTCCCTCTGCATGATACATTATTGCAGACATTAGTAATTAAGTCAAAATGCCAAACCCATTCCTACATAGATACTTTTTTGGATACATCAAGTCACTGAGGATAGGCCTGTATTAATTTTAAAGGTAAATGGAAGACTTATACAAGGTAACATTGATATGGGGCAGACAAATCAGTAATCGATCAGGCTCAATAGCGTACTCAGTAGCCAACAAAAGCCAGTAACATTGACATGTAGGGTGTGGAGTCAATCCAAAGGCCTTCTATTAGCTCCCAGTAGTCAACTTGGCAAGTAGAGGGGAAAAGAGGAACTTTTAAATCTTATGTATTAGATACCCTCCCTATTGCACTTTGTGGACTAGATATCTTACAGGATATGAAAGGGTCATTTTTAGCAAGAGCCATTGCATATTAGCCACCCCCCAAATAAAATATGCTGAACAGATAACATGGAAAAATAAATCCTCTATATGGGTGGAGCAATGGCCCCTTTCTACTGAAAAACTAGCAGCTTTACAAGATATCATAAAAGAACAATAAATCTCAGGCATATAGAACCATATAATAACCCATATAATTCTCAGGTATTTGTCATTAAAAAAATTCAGGAAAATGGAGAATGCTTACATATCTTAGAAAGGTAAATGAGGCTTTGGAAACTACAGGTTCTTTGTACCCAGGTCATCCATCACCTACCTGGATACCCAGGGACTGACCATTATGGGTTATAGATTTGAAAGATTATTTTTACACTATAAGAATATAACCTAGGGACTATTAAGTATTTTGCATTTTTGGTATCCAGTGTAAATTTTTTTAAAAAGCCATATGATATATATCAGTGGAAAGTTCTACCACATGGCATGAAGAATAGCTCTACCCTTATGTCAGAAATATCTGAGTAGGACGTTATAACCAATTAGGCAAAAGTGTTCTAAAGCATATATTATCCACTATATGGATGGCATTCTCTGTGCCCATAAAGACATACAGAGACTACAGAGAATTCTAGATGAAGTCAGACAAGAATTGGAGTCATGGAATTTAATAACTACATCTGAAAAAATACAAAATTGCCAACCATATTCTGATCTCATATATAAAGTGGGGCCAGATATGATAAAATCACAAAAGTTGCAATTAAGACGAGATAAACTGCGGGCTCTTAATGATTTTCAAAAATTAATGAGAATGGCCAGAAAGGATAACAATCATTTTTGGAAGGGTTGTAGGAAATCTGGGACACTATTACATTGTTGTTGGAGCTGTGAACTCATCCAACCTTTCTGGAGAGAAATTTGGAACTACACCCAAAGGTCAACAAAAATGTGCATACCCTTTGATCCAGCAATACCACTGCTGGGTCTATACACTGAAGCGATGATGAAAAAGGGTAAAAACATCACTTCTACAAAAATATTTGTAGCAACCCTGTCTGTGGTGGCAAAGAATTGGGAATCAAGTAAATGTCCTTCAATTGGGGAATGGCTTAGCAAAC
Source organism: Macrotis lagotis (assembly GCF_037893015.1). Taxonomy (NCBI): domain Eukaryota; kingdom Metazoa; phylum Chordata; class Mammalia; order Peramelemorphia; family Peramelidae; genus Macrotis; species Macrotis lagotis. Next base: position 90,935,829 of record NC_133666.1, read on the forward strand.
TGTGATATATATATATATATATATATATATATATATATATATATGTCATGGAACACTATTGTTCTATTAGATACCAGGAGTGATGGGAATTCAGGGAAGCCTGGAGGTATTTGCATGAACTGATGCTGAGTGAGATGAGCAGAACCAGAAAAACATTGTACACCCTAACAGCAACATGGGGGCAATGATCAACCTTGATGGACTTTCTCATTTCATCAGTGCAACAACCAGGGACAAATTTGGGCTGTCTGCAATGGAGAATGCCATCTGTATCTAGAGAAAGAACCGTGGAGTTTGAACAAAGTCCAAGGACTATTTCCTTTAATTTAGAAAAAAGCTGATATCTTATCTGATCTTGTTATCTCTTATACTTTATGTTTCTTCCTTACAGATATGATTTCTCTCTCATCACACTCAATTTGGATCAATGTACAACATGGAAACAATATAAAGACTGACAAATTGCTTTCTGTCATGGGTGGGGGAGGGAAGTAAGATTAAGGGAAAAATAGTAAAACTCAAAATAAACAAAATCTTTAATAAAAAAATAATTAATGGGAGATATTAATTTGGCAATAACTATAGTAGGGATCTCAAATCATGAGCTTTCTGATCTATATAATATTTTAAAAGGAGACTCTGGTTTAAATTATCCCAGGAGTCCCACCAAAAAAGCTGAAAAGCAACTTCAGCTAGTAGAGGATCAAATTCAGAAGTTACAATTACAGAGATGGATTCTTCATAGGATATGAGGATATGAAATTAGAGTTGTGAATACATGGATGCCTTCACCAACAAGATGATGTTACTGAATGGATAGTTTTACTTTATCAACCTAGGAAATCAGTACACACTTATCCAGACATGGTAGCTATATTAATTAGAAAAGCTCTTAAAAGAGGTATACAATTAATAGGCACATATCCTATTCATACACACATAGGATACTCTACAAATCAAATAGATGATTTGTTCAGGGAAAACACTGAGTGGCAAATACTTATAACAATGTCTCCAGGAATTATAGATTGTAATCACTTTGAAACTGGCAAAATTTATGTGTAGACACTCATGGATTATCACAAAAAGAAATAAATAATTTACCCATACAAGGCACAATTACAATCTTTACAGCCACTACAAAAAATTATTTAGCTTTTTATTATGTCCTTCAGGATAACAGATTATTCACACACTTTTTGATTCTACACAAAAGAATGTATTGTATGTGATAATATGTGGATGTCATGAGATAAAAAATCATCTTAATATTATATCAGATAGAGATTTCTGGCCAAGATGATGGAGAGAAGACAGGCACTGTGCTAAGGTCTCCTGGTCTTCCCTCATATATAATATGAAACAAACCTTATAACAGAAATTCGATCAACAAAACCCAGAAAAAGAAGCAAGGAGAAGCACATCTACGAAAAAGGTCTGTCTTTGGGGATCGTGGGTGAACGGGGTGCAGAATGCAGAGAGCCAATGTAGGTAGGGTGAGAGCTAGACTAGCCTAGGATCAGCCTCAGAGGTGTTGACTGTGGGATTTATGGTCTGGGGTACTCTGGCAGGGTTGGAGGGCAAGTTCCAGTGTGGAGAGTTGCACATATACTAAACTGGGTTACTCTGGTATGGAGAACCTCAGACTCCATACCTTCATTTCAGCAGAGTTCTCTTCTCAGAACAAACACAGTTACAGCCCCACCCCACCCCCACCCCCAGACTCAGGTGTGGACATCAGAGATCTCTCAGCTGTGAATAGGGAGAGTAATAAACTTGCCCCAGGGCATAGCACACATTGTTCAAGGATAAAAATATCCAGCAGCTCACCTACCCCCTCCAGGCCTAGGGAGAGGGCCTCAAATCATGGGCACAGAGACTACAGAGACAGCAAACAGCACCCCCAACTGGCTGCCCCACTTGGAGTTATTAAATTCAGTGAGCAAAGCCTCTAGGGATCTCAACACCAAACCTCTGTGAACCAGTCAATTCCCCAACACAAGATTTTAGGAAAATGAAGAAGGGTCAGAGGAAAGGTGGGCCCATAAAAAATACCTAGAAGGTAAACACTCCAACTTAGAGAGATCTAGAACCTCTGAGGAGAATATGATTTGCTCTCCAGCCCAAAAAGACGTCCTTGAAGAAACCAGGAAGGAGTTTAAAAATCAATTGGAGGGGCAACTAGGTGGTGCAGTGAATAGAGGACCATCCCTGGAGTCAGGAGTACCTGAGTTCAAATCCAGCCTCAGACACTTAATAATTACCTAGCTGTGTGACCTTGGGCAAAGTCACTTAACCCCGTTGCCTTGAAAAAAATTTCAAAAAATAAATATGCAACCTAGTCTCCTGAGCAGGCTACATCTACATGGTCTGAAAGTCCCATCTCATTATAATGAGAGGATAGTTTCTGAGAAGGGAACACATGAGCTTTCCTCACTACAGAAAACCACAAGTTGAAGTCCAGCAATCTACCCATTGTCATCAGCTTCTTCCCAATTTTAACAAAAAGTCTTTGATTTAGTGGCATGGGTTCTTTGACAAAGGCTACCCTCCAACTTTGAGAGTGTCCTCCATGCATATGTCAGCATTAGAGGAGATTCCTTCAAAGATATGATGACAGATGCCCTCTCTCAAGCTGCCACCATTGAGATGTATCCGGGAGGTGCACGGGGCCATCTGCCACCTAGCTGCCATCACTATCTTAACAGTGACATCAATGGGGAGTGGTGCTAGGTACTCCTCCTGGCCAGGATTTTAAAGCAGTTATGTTCTGATGGTATCAAACATTAGACGTGTACTGAGCTGTCTCAATATCCATCACCTCCCCACTGTATTGAAGAGGCATCCTTTGAACTCCTTTGAATATCCTGCCATGTTTCCCCACTAACTTCTAGCATATAAGAGAAGCTGCATTCTCTGGGGAAACAACTTTTTTTCTAAGATGAAAGATTACCTCTTTGTCCCAGAAGCATCCTCCTTTCCCACAACCAACTCCTCAGAAGATTGTCAGGGCTCATCATTCCACTTGGTCCCCTTGCCTGTCCCAGAGCAAAAGTTTTATCCAGTCTACATGGAAGAAGGAAGGATACCAAATGGAAAGGAAATGGTTATGAGACAGGGCTGGCTTGTGCCCCCTCTAGTACTGCCCTTTTGGGGAATGTCTCAGTAGCTTTACCAATCTGCCATCTATAAACTTGTCAGAAAACCCATTGGAAGAAAACAGAAGGCATCAAACAGAAAATCGTGGAGATAAGGAGCCACAGAGATATAGAACAGAATCAAGAGTGTGGTAGAGGAGGTGGAGCCAAGATGGAGACAAGAAGGGATCAAGTCTTAGGCGCTCTCTGATAAAACATGAAACTAAGGAGTCTAACTAAACTTTCGAGAGACAGAACCCACAAAGGGACCCATTGAGGCAGTTCTCCTACTCAAGGTAACCTGGAAAAGAGCAGAAAGGCTCTGCTCCCCAGCATCCGAGGGGCAGGCTGCCAGAGGGGTGGCCCACCAGAGCAAAAGAACTTCAGCCTCCTAGAGGCAGCCCCAGAGCGCTGGGAGCCATGGCTCACAGCAGCGGGGGAGTCTTCTTAGCTGCACCCTGGGGAGCACCGAGCACAAAGTGGGGGAACAGCAGGGGACCTCTTCCAGAGTGAGCACCTGGAACCCAGCCCTCAGGGCACACAGCCAGCAGCTTGGTCTTTCCCCAGCCCTGATCCAGGAAACAGAAGCAGGCGGAGCCCTAAGCAGGAGCCTCCAGGGCATGAGCCCATTGAGCTGAGGGAGGGGAGTGAAGAGAGACTGCAGAGCTCTGTCCTCTGCCTCTGGAACAGGACTCTGGGGCTCTGACCACATTCAGATCCTGATAGCAGTCTAGGCCACCCCCATAGAACAGCAGCCCCCCCCACCTCAGGCCCGTGGCAGAGGGGGGTGCTTATAGTCATTCACAGACCAGGAGGGAGGACAGAGCCTCACACACTGAGACCCTAATGGGAGTGTCCCAAAAGCTCAGGAAGCACCCCCAAACCAGGCTCAGGCTGGGAAAATGAGCAAGCAGAGAAATAAGAGGAAGACCATTGAGAAATATTTTGCTCATGAGCCCAAGAAGGATCAAAATACTCAGTCTGAAGATGAGGAGGTACAAGCTCCTGCATCTAAAGACTCCAAGCAAAACAGAAATTGGGTTCAGGCTATGACAGAGCTCAAAAAAACTTTGAAAATCAAATGAAGGAGTTGGAAGAAAAACTGGGAAAAGAAAGGAGAGAGATGCAGGAAAAACATGAAAATGAAGTCAGCAGCTTAGTCAAGGAAATCCAAAAAAATGCTGAAGAAAATAGCATGCTAAAAACCAGCTTAAGTCAAATGGATAAAACAGTTCAAAAAGTTATTGAGGAGAATGCCTTAAAAAGCAAAATTGGCCAGATCGAAAAAGAGATAAGAAAACTCTCTGAGGGGAACAAATCCTTCAGACAAAGAATAGAATTAAGGGAGATTGATGAATTTATCAGAAATCAGGAATCAATACTTCAAAACCAAAAAAATGAAAAATTAGAAGAAAATGTGAAATATCTCATTGAAAAAACAACTGATAAGGAAAACAGACTTAGGAAAGATAATTTAAAAATTATTGGAATACCTGAAAGTCATGATCAGGAAAAGAGCCTTGACATCATTTTCAAAGAATTACTACAGGAAAATTGCCCTGATAGTCTAGAAGCAGAGGGCAAAATAGAAATGGAGAGAATCCACCGATCCCCCCAAGGAAGAGATCCCAAAAATCCAACCCCCAGGAATATCATAGCCAAGTTCCAGAACTCCCAATTCAAAGAGAAAATATTACAAGCAGCCAGAAGGACACATTTCAAATATCATGGAGCTGCAGTCAGGATCACACAGGACTTAGCAGCAACTACCTTGGAAGCTCGTAGGGCTTGGAATATAATATACTGGAAGGCAAAAGAGCTTAGAATGCAGCCAAGAATGAACTACCCAACAAGGCTGAATGTCCTCTTCCAGGGAAAAAGATGGACTTTCAATGAACCAGGGGAATTTCAAATGTTCCTTTTGGAATGGCCAGAGCTGAACAGAAGGTTTGATCTTCAGATACAGGACTCATGTAAAGCACAGAGATTGGAGGAGATGGGGGAAATATGAGGGACTTAATGATGATGAACTGCATGTATTCCTGCATAGAAAAATGACACTGATAATACTCATATGAACCTCTTCAGTTAATAGAGCAGGTAGAGGCAGTTTTTATAGTTGAAGCACAGGAGAAAGCTGAATTCAAAGATAAAATATGGTATAAAAATGGAGTCAATAGAAAAAAAGGGAAATGTAATGGGAGAAAGAAAAAGGAGAGGGGGAATAGGCCAAGATATTTCATATAATAAGATTTTTTTAATATTACAATGAGCTATTGCAATGATATGGAAGGAGGGAGGCAAGGGGGAATAAGGGAACCTTTGCTCTCATCAGAGGTGGCTAGGAGAGGAAACAGCATATATACTCAATGGGGTATAAGCATCTGGAGTAAGAAGGGGGGGATCAGGGGGAAGGGATGGAGATGTGAATAAAGGAGGAGAAGATGGACCATGGGGGGAGAGTGGTCAGCTATAACACATTTTCTTTTTTACTTCTTGCAAGGGGCTGGGATTGGAAGGCCTGTCCAGGACCATAGGGCCAGGTGGATTCTGGGCCTAAGGGGTGGTATGGGGGCTCAGGAATTCTTGGCCCCAGGACCAGGAATCTCTCTGCTGCGCCACTCAGTGACCCTACAGCAGAGTCAGAGTGAAAGGATAGAGAAAATATAGTACATGGTAGTGGAGAAATAAGAAAGGATGGAGTTGCAATCAGCAATGGCAATGTTGGAAAAATATGGAAGTAACTTTTGTGATGGACTTACCATAAAGAATGCAATCCACCCATGACAGAGTTGTTGGTGTTGGAACAAATACTGAAGCACATTTTTTTAATTATTATTATTTGGGGGAGGGTGCAGGGCAAATGGGGCTGGGTGGCCTGCCTGGGGCCACATAACAGGGTGATCCTTGGGTGTCTGAGCCTAGATTTGGACACAGGTGCTCCTGACTCAAGGGCCAATGCTCTGTCTGCCACCCAGCCACCCCTACTATTATTACTATTTTATTTTATTTTGGGTCTTTTTTTTTCTTCTTTTAGGTTTTTGCAGGGCAGTGGGGATCAGGTGGCTTGCATGTCACATGGCTGGGTGATTGTTGGGTCTACGGGACTGGATGTGGGCTCAGATGCTCGTGGCTCCAGAGCTGGTGCTTCGTCCATTGCGCCACCTGGCCATGCCTACAATTATTACTATTATTCTTTATTTTATTTTAATTTTTTTCTCTCCCCTTTACTTTATCGCCCAAGCAAGTCTATATTCATGGGGGGAGGGGTATTTTGTTTACTCTTAAACAAGAATATTTTATTAATGTAAAAAAAATTGTACAAAATGAGAATTAAAAAATAAAATTAAAAAAAGCAGAAAACCAAAAAAAAGAGTACAGTAGAGAGGGGATCAGACAAAAGGAGTGATGTTCTGTGGAGCTGACCTCAGTCTATGGGCGAGGAGGAAAACCCTTGAGATTTGTACTAAGCACCTTATTTATATGATCTTGAATAAGTCATTTCACCTGTGAGAACTCAATTTTCCTCAAGCATAAGTTGAGAAAATTAGATTAAGATCCTTCCCTGGTATAATACTTTTGGTCCTATGACAGATTCAGGAAAATACATTTCAGGAAATGCTAAACTTTTTCCTTTAAATTTTGTACATAATAAGGGTGATTGCATCCTTAGGTGCTATGGGAAGGAAAATCTGCATTTTACTGGGGAGGGAGGTGATCACCAGGAGTGGATTGACCCCCAGTCCAACTGTGCTCATAGATGCTCTTCACTAAAGACCTTCATAAGGGCTCTGTTTAAGAATATGAATGCAATTTCTTAACCATAGTTTGCAGAGAGACTATTGTATCACTCAGTCTTTTTGTGGGTTCTGCCCCTCTAAATTTTGGCTAAAGTCATAATTTGACAGCTTTTGGAGTTTATTAGAGAAAAAGTTTCAGGGAAATCCTGCCTTCATGCCACCATCTTCGCTCCCTAAAATCAGATTTAAATAACTGGGCAAATATCAACTGTACATGAATAGGCTGAGCTGATATAATAAAAATGACAATTCTACCAAAATTAATGACATTATCTAGGTTCCCCTCCTCTACAAAGTCATTCCTCAAATCATGGCTGAGTTTCTATCCTTGTCCTCTGGGGGGGGGGTCTGTCCTATTCAGAAGCATATGAGCAGAAATGGCAAAGTTTGGAAAGTTAGCTGACCTCAAATGGATGGCATCTGACAGGTGGCTGCACTACCCTCCTTTCTCTTGTATTAAAATATACATGCCATCTCTTCCAAAAAAAAAAAAGAAAAGAAAATTAAATTCTAGGCCCTTTTCCTGGTCCTGACTTTGAGGCAGCCAGATAATTTTAAAATGATTTCTCTTGGATATGTTTTCAAGGTCAGTTTTTTTTCCAATGAGATATTTCACGTTTTCTTCTACTTTGTGGCTTTTTTTTGGAAGAGTTTTATTTTTCTTGATTTCTGGCAAAATCATTGACTTCCTTTAGTTCCATTCTGCATTTAAAGGAGATATTTTCTTCAAAGAGCTATTTTATCTCCTTTTCCAGCTGGTCAATTTGGCTTTTTAAGGCATTCTTCTCCTCATTTGCCTTCTGTGTTGCTATTTCCATTTGGCCTAAACTGATTTTTAACATATTATTTTCTTCAGTATTTTTTGTATTTCTTTCATCAAACTGCTGATTTGGTTTTCAGGATTTATTTGCATTGCCCTCATTTCTCCTCCCAATTTTTCCTCCACCTCCCTTAATTGTTTTTCAAAGTCTTTTTTGAAATCATCCATAGCCTGAGAACATTTTCTATTTCTCTTAGAGACTTTGAATACAGAAGCTTCAAGTTTGTCTTTTTCTGACTCTTCCATGGAACCAAAGTACTTTTCTATGGTCATATTCTTCTTTTTCTGTTGTTTGCTCATTTCCTCAGTCTAAGACTAATTTACCACACTTCTAAGGCTTTAAGTGTTTTTTGGAATCCTCACTCATATTCCCTCACGGTCTTATGCTCTCTTGCCTATGCTTTGATATGTAGATGAACATGGATACTGCCCCCTGTCCTGGAACTGTGAGGAGGATCCCTGCTTGACTATCTTAGTAAGGAAGCCCAACCTGCAACCTGGATTTGATTGTGGGCAAACAGCTAAGTCCAGTCCCAGGGAGAGCAGAAAGATGTCTGCAATCTCCCCCTATCCTCTTACTGTGTGTGGACTGTAGACTGGCTTCCTCAGTTCCTATAGGTTCTCACCACAGGGCTATTCTAAGGCCACTGCTCCCAAATTCTGGTGCAGCCGAGTTGTCTCACAGTCCCTTCAAGCTGTTCCTGGTGATATCTTGGCTGTGCTGAGACTACGGCTATTTCCAATACCTGGTCCAGGTGAAACACACCTTTCCCACAGAACTTCTAAGTTGATTTGGACTGGGAAATTGTATCACTGTCTTTCTGTGGGTTCTGCCCCACTAAATTTTGGCTAAAGTCATAATTTGACAGTTTTTGGAGTTTTTTGAGGAACAAGTTTCAGGGAAGTCCTGCCTTCATGCTGCCATATTGGCTCCCTAAAATCAGATTTAAATAACTGAGCAAATATCAAAAGTGCATGAAAAGGCTGAACTAATATAATAAAAATGACAATTCTACCAAAATTAGGCAACTTATTTAGTGTCCTACCAATCAAAATTCCAAAAAAATTACTTTAATGAGGTAGAAAAAATTATAAGTAAATTCATATGGAGAAATAAAAAGCCATGAATTTCCAGGGATTTAAATAAAAAAAAGTATAAAAGAAAGTGGCTTAGCCCTACCAGATTTAAAATTATATTATAAAGCATCATCCATCAAAACTTTCTGGTATTGGCTAAGAAATAAAGTGATGGATCAGTGGAGTAGACTAGGTACGATAGCAGGAACTGATTATAGTAAATTGCTGTCTGATAAATCAAAATAGTCCAGATGTTGGGATAAAAATTCTCTCTTTGATAAAAACTCTTGGGAAAATTGGAAGTTTCTATGGCAGAAACTTTGATTAGACCAACACCTCACATGCTATTCCAAGATAGGATCAACATGGATATAGGATTTAGACAGAGAAAAACACAATATTATAAGCAAACTAGGAGATCAAGGAATAGTTTACTTGTCAGATCTATGGAAAGGGAAGCAGTTTATGACCAAGGAAGAGATGCAGAACATCATTAAAAACAAACTAGATAATTTCAATTACATTAAAATAAAAAGCTTTTGCAAAGACAGAACCATTGTAACTAAGAACAAAAGAAATGTATTAAGCTGGGAAACAATTTTTACAACTAGTATTTCTGTCAAAGGACTCATTTCTAAAATATACATAGTCCTGAGTCAAATTTAAAAAAAAACAAATCATTCCCTAATTGACAAATGGTTAAAGTATATGCAAAGGCAATTTACAGATGAGGAAATCAAAGCTATCCATAGTCATATGAAAAAATTGCTCTAAATCATTACCTATTAGAGAAATTCAAATTCAAGCATCTCTGAGGTACCACCTTACACCTCTCAGACTGGCCAATATGATCAGAAAGGACAATGATCAATGTTGGAGGGGATGTGGGAAATCTGGGACTCTAATGCATTGTTGGTGGAGCTGTGAACATATCCAAACTTTCTGGAGAGTAATTTGGAATTACACCCAGAGAGCAATAAAAATATTCATACCCTTTGATCCAGCAATACCACTACTGGACCTATACCATGAAGAGATTAAAAAAAGGGTAAAAACATAACTTGTACAAAAATATTCATTGCAGCCCTGTTTGTGGTGGCAAAGAATTGGAAATTGAGTGAATGTCCATCAATTGGGAAATGGTTTAATAAGCTGTTGTATATGTATGTCATGGAGCACTATTGTATTAGAAACCAGGAGGGATGGGAATTCAGGGAAGCCTGGAGGGATTTGCATGAGCTGATGCTGAGTGAGATGAGCAGAACCAGAAGAACATTATATACCCTAACAGCACCATGGGGGTGATGATCAACCTTAATGTACTTGCTCAATCCATCAGTTCAACAGTCAGGCATAATTTTGGGCTATCTGCAATGGAGAAAATAATCTGTACCTGAGAAAGAATTGTGGAGTTTGAACAAAAAACCATTCCCTTATGATGTAATTTTGCTATCTCTTATACTTTATTTTTCTTCCTTGAGGATATAATTTCTCTCTTATCACATTCAATTTATATTAGTGTATACCATGGAAACTATGTAAAGACTAACAAACTGCCTTCTGTGGGGGGTGGGGGAAGGGAAGTGAGATTAGGGGAAAATTGTAAAATTTAAAATAAATAAATAAATAAATAAGTTTAAAAGTTAAAAAAATTGTATCAGATAGTCAATATAAAATAGGAATAGCAAAAAATAGTGAAACAGCATTTTTAATGGATCAACAGAAAGAGGTAACTCACTTATTCCAGGCTTTACAAAATGCCAGAAGATCAATACAAGAGAAAATTTATATAATGCATATTTCCCCACATACTAATTTACCCAGACCAATTGCTGAAGGGAATTCAGTTAGTTGCTTGTTAATCTTAATATTTTTTGATGCTCAGTAGTCATATGGAAAGTTTCATCAATCTGAAAATATGCTGAGGAAACAATTCCATATTACTCGGAAGCAGGTCAGTCAAATAGTTAAAGCATGTCTGAACTGCCTCCCATTTCTTCCAGCTTCAGTATGTGGTATTAATCCACGAGAACTATATACTATGTGAATTTGGCAGATGGATGTTACACACATCCCACAATTTAGAAAACTTAAGTATGTTCATGTGGCTATAGATTTTCTTCTTTTACTGTAGCTACTCCTATGACTGATGAATCATCTAGACATGTTATAGAGCATTTACTTTCTTGCTTTGCTCTCTTAGAAATTACAAAATCTATAAAAACTGATAATGGACCTGTATGTACTGGAGCAAAATTTAAACTATTTTGCCTTGAATATGGAATACATCATGTTCTTGGTATTCCTTATAATCCCACAGGACAAACTACTGTTGAAAGGAGAAATAGAGATATTAAAACTTTACTTAAAAAAAAAAACAAGGGGAGAGAAGTTGTCACCAAGACCCCTGCTGAATCAGGTGGTATTTACTATAAACTATTTAGTGATGAAAAAGGAAGGAAAAGCTTCAGTAGAAAGACACATTAAAAGTAGCAAGACTGCAGAAGCTATTAGACATACAGATTCCACAAATAGTATGGTGACATGGAGGGATCCCAAGGACAAGCTATGGAAAGAACCTGATAGATTATTAATAAGGGGACGAAGGTATGCTTGTGTATCCACAGGTCATGGCAAAGATATGGTCTGGGTCCCAGAAAGAAACATCTGACTTATCCAGAAAAGTAACAAAGATACATATCCAGGAGCCCCTGAGGAAGCAGCAAAAACAGAGACCTAGCAGACTACAGAGAAGAAAAAATTCTTTCATGACACAATTGATTTTACTCATGGGAAATCTCATGGTGAAAAAAGGCGATGAGCTGAGATGAGCATTTATAAATAACCCACCTTGGGTTAGAGTGACTACTTGGGGAGAACATTTTCCAGAAGTTATACTCCAGGGCAATGGTAGCACTGGGACTAGTGAACATGGCAGCAGGATACAGGCAAAACAACTTCAATGCCTGGGTGTGGGACAATGGGACTGTGCAGACGAGTTTATGAAATAATTATGCATTTATGTTTGGGAATAGACTGATTAACAGAATGTTTGAAGGGTGGAATATTACTTGTCTTAACTGTACTGTGACTGAATGTATAGGTCCTGATGTTAGGAATAACTTCAATGTATTTGTTATCACTAGACCATGCTTCACACTTATGCCAGTGAAGACAAAGGGTTGGCATTCATTTTGAGCTGATGAAGTGTTGAACCATCTTATAGGTAAAGGGAATAATGCTCCCTGACTCCATCTGGGCACAAACCCCTCTCCATGCAGTTTACCCAAAAACAGTTGACCCTGACCCCAGCAGAACCTAACAGGGTGGGGTAGAAATTTGGCTTGAAACCAAAGTATCAGTCATCGTGGCTGCTTTGGGTTGGCTTCTTTGGGTCTACGCCCCTGGCTTAACTTGTATTACTATGCCTCATTTATCTCTTTGCATCCTATACGTTTCTAATTCTCATCTGCCTCCTCCAGATTTTTCACTATTTATTTTGTCATCAGCCATGGTCAATTCAACTCCATTTATTTTCTATCTTTGTCAAACATTGTCCTGGGTCCTGAAGACTCAAAGACAAAATGTGATCATTCTTCCTTTCAAGGAACTTATGTTCTCCTGGCAGGTACAAGAAGTCCAAAGGTAGATGGATTTGAGGCAAGAGGGCACAAGAATTGAAATATTCAGGGAAAGTTTTACATGGCAAGTGTCAGTTGACTTGAGCTGTGAAGGAAGTTAGTTGTTCTGTGAGGCTCAGGAGAGGAAGGAGAACATAATTAGGTCAAATTTTGAGACTCTTATAAAAGGTCACCAGGAAAAAGTATGAATTCCCCTGGGGAGAAGAAGAGAATAAAAATTCTGAGGAGGCTAAGGCTACTATCCAAACTACTTTGGATTTATGACCAATGCAGGATGGCCTTGTGGAAGTACAAGTATCTGCTTAGGATGTATATGCTAACTATAGCCTATGGCAAAAAAAAAAAAAAAAACAGGGAAAAAGGTGCCATTAGGATTTTGGTCTAGGAAATCACCTTCAGTAGGAGAGAGCTATACCCCTTTTGAACAACACTTGCTGGATGCATATTGGGCATTAGTAGAAACTGAACAATTCTCTTTAAATTGTGAAGTTATGTGAAGGCCCCAAATACCCTTTAAGAACTGGATAATGGGGACTATAGATTCCCTTAAGATAGGACATGCATAGGAGTCCAATATAATTTAATGGATATGGAACATATAACACAGAACTAAACCAGGGAAATCTGATATCTCTACCCTACATGAGAAAGTGTCTGAATTAACTTCCGTGCAGTCTCCAGTGACCACTGTCCCCTCTTAAAAGACCATTTTCCAGTCAAATGCAATCAATGATTTCATACCTCATGTCCTGAACAGAAGAAACATACTTGGTTCATGGATGACTCTGTTAAATATTAGGCATTGGAGAGAATATCACCTTCCCAGAAGTGCAATATTGGACCCAGCAGTCATATTCCAACACTAACTATTAGTGACTAAGGTAACTTTAGAAAGTACAGGCAATGGGGAGGGGCAGAGCCAAGATGATGACAGGAAAAGAGCCTCTCTTAGGTGCTTTTACCATAATATTTAAAAAACCATAAAATTATGACTAAATTTTCAAGAGATAGAACCCACAGAGGGATCCAGTGAGGCAATTCTCCAGAACAAGGTAACCTGGAAAATAATGGAAAGGCTCTGCTCCACGGGGTTAGAGGGGCAGCCGACCAGAGTGAACGGACTTCAGCCTCCCAGAAACAGCCACAGGGTGCCTGGGAGCCACAGCTCACTACAGTAGGGGCTGTTTCCTGATCTACACCCCGGGGAGCAACAGGCATAACTTGGAAGATCAGTGGTGGGACCTCTGCCAGAGCAAGCACATATAGCACAGCCCTCAGGGCACTCAGCAAGCAGCTGTGGCCTTGGCAGCCCAGATCTAAGAAATGGAAGCAGGTGGAGCTAGTAAACAGGAGCCCCTAGGCAACTGAGCCTTGAGTGCTCACCCTACCAAAGGTAGGGGAGTGGAGAGAGACATCCGAAGTCTGTCCTCTGTACCTGAATCAGGACTCTGGGGCTCTGTCCACATTCAAATCCTAATCACAGTCTAGGCCCCCTCAGTCTCATGACAGAGTGGTGCACTTGTGGTCATTCACAGACCAGGAGGGAGGACAGAGCTTCACACACTGAGACTCTAGTGGGGGATGTTCCAATAATATCCAAAAGCTCAGGAAGCACCCCAAAACCAGGCACAGTCTGGGGAAATGTGTAAAGAGAGGAAAAAAGGAACACCATTGAGAAATACATTGTCTATGACCCCAAGAAAGATCAAAATACTCAAACTGTAGTTGAGGAAGTACAAGCTTCTGCATCTAAAGACTGCAAGAAAAACAGAAATTGGGCTCAGGCTATGACAGAGCTCAAAAAGATTTTGAAAATCAAGTAAGGGAGATAGAAGAAAAATTGGGGAAAAAATGAGGGAGAAGCAGGAAAAACATGAAAAAGAAGTCACCAGCTTAGTCAAGGAGATCCAAAAAAAATACTGAAGAAAATAACATGTTAAAAACCAGCTTAAGTCAAATGGATAAAACAATTCAAAAAGTTATTGAGGAGAAGAATATTTTAAAAAACAGAATTGGTCAGATGGAAAAAGAGATAAGAAAGCTCTCTAAGGAAAACAAATCCTTCATATCTAGAATGGAGCTAAAGGAAGTTGTTGATGTTACAACATGTCAAGACATAATACTTCAGCACCAAAAGAATGAAAAATTAGAAGAAAATGTAAAACACCTCATTGTAAAAACAACTGATCTGGAAAACAGATTCAGGAAAGAAAATTTAAAAAATTATTTCAATACCTGAAAGTCATGATCAGGAAAAGAGAATTGACCTCATTTTTAAAGAATTCCTACAGGAAAATTGCCCAGATATCCTAGAGGCAGAGCACAAAATAGAAATTGAGAGAACCCACCAATCTCCCCTGGAAAGAGATCCAAAAAAAAACAACCCCCAGGAATATTATAGTCAAGTTCCAGAATTCCCAAGTCAAAGAGAAAATATTACAAGCAGCCAGGACACAATTCAAATATCATAGAGTGGCAGTCAGGATCACACAAGACTTAGCAGCAACTACATTAAGGACTCATAGGGCTTGATAGTATTCCAGAAGGCAAAAGAGCTTGGAATGCAACCGAGAATCAGTTACCCAGCAAAATTGAACTCCCTCTTCCAGGGAAAAAGATGGCCTTTCAATGAACCAGAGGAACTTCAAATGTTCCTGTTAAAATGGCCAGAGCTGAACAGAAAGTTTGATCTTCAAGTACAGGACTCAGGTGAAGCATAGAGAGTGGAGGAGAAGGGTAAAATATGAGGGACTTAATGATGATGAACTGCATGTATTCCTGCATAGAAAAATGATACTGATAATACTCATATGAAACTTCTCATTTAATAGAGCAGGTAGAAGGAGCTTTTATAGATGAAGCACAGGAGAGAGCTGAATCTGAAGATATACTATATTGTAAAAATGAAGTAATTGGCTAAAAGGGAAATGTAATGGGAGTAAGAGAAAGGAGAGGTGGAATAGACTAAGATATTTCATATAATAAGATTTTTTTATTATTGCAATGAGATATTGCAATGACATGGAAGGGGAAGGTGAGGGAGAATTAGGGAACTTTTGTTCTCATCAGTGGTGGCTCAGAGAGGAAACAGCATATATACTCAATGGGGTATAGACATCTAGAGTAAGAACGAGAGAAGTGGGACAGGAAGAGGGGGGAGGAGAGGGTGGACCATGGGGGAGAGTGGGCAAATTTAACACATTTTCTTTTTTACTTCTTGCAAGGTGCTGGGATTGGATGACCTGTCTAGGACCACAGGCCCAGGTGGTTGCTGGGCCTAAGGGGTGGTATGTGGGCTCGGGCCTCTTGGCCCCAGGGTCAGTGATCAGTCTGCTGTGCCACTCAGCTACCCTACAGCACATTTAAGAAGAGGGACAGGATGAAAGGAGAGAGAAAATATAGTATATGATAGTGGGGAGGTAGTATTGGAGCGGGTTGTGATCAGCAATGACAGTGGTGGAAAAATATGGAAGTAGATTTTGTGAGGATTTATCATAAAGAATGTGATCCACCCACAATAGAGCTGGTGGGGTTGGAACAGAGACTGAAGCACATTTTTTTTTATTTTTATTTTTTTCTCTTTCCTTTACTTTATTGCTCATGAGGGTCTATATATATATATATATATATATATATATATATATATATATATATATATATATGTCTATATATATTTTTTGGGGGGAGTATTATTTTTACTCTTAAATAAGAATATTTTAGAAATGTATAAAAATCATTTGTAGAAAAATAAAAAAAATAAATGTTTCAATTCTTTAAAAAGTGTTTAGGGCAGAGCATAGCACATAATAGGGACAATAAATACTGGCACCCTTTAAACAAAAAGAAAGAAAGTACAGGCAAGGGAGGCAGCAGTCAGTGGACAGAACTGATGGTTGCATACCAAGCACTGAGACAGGTGAAGGGAGGGGCAATGTTACCTCTTTACAAATTCCTGGGCCATAGCTAATGGCCTCACTACTTGGATGCCAATTTGGCATTGCAAAATTTGGGAAATTTATGGAAGGGAAATTTGAGAAAAATAAATGTGAATAGATATATTTGATTTTGTTCAAAATACTAATGTTTCAGTTTTCCATGTAGATATTCACACACAAGTGAACACGGAGGAGCATGAATACAATACAGACGTGGATAGCCTTGCCAAAATTGCTAATGCACAAAAAGAAGATTCTCTTCAAATAAATGATGATGAAATAGTCTTAACATGATGGATTCACATCACAGCTGGACATTTAGTCTCTCAAGTTATACAAAAGTAGACAATGGATAGTGGAGTCCCACTTAACATCTCCCTAATAAAACAAATTACTGATAAATGTGAATTATATCAGTTATTTAAAGAAAAACAGGTCCCTATGATCATTGTAGGAGGGCTAGGAAGAAGGAAAATGACACCCCAAATTTGACAAATTGTTTATATTGGGCCTCAATTAGTAAGGGGTGTCAATACATATGTACTTCTGTAGAATTTCCCAAACTAATATATTTTAAAGAAAGAAAATAATAATCAAATCCATAAAATGGCAAATTTATGGGTAATGTGAAACCTCAACAAAATCAGAAGAAATAAGAGGAACGCTAGCCCAAGTAATACAATTTTATGCTAAAAAACTGAGAATGAAAAGGAAATTGAGAATCATATTCAAAATAAATATAATTTATCAGATTATCATATTCAGTTGATCAGATTTATGAAAAATATACAAATTATCAGAAGACCAGAAGATTTTAAATATTCTAGTCTTAGAAAGAAATTCAACGTTTACAAAGTATTAGTCAATCATTCTCACAAAGCACACAAAAGACTTGTATAGGCTCAATTTAAAAGTTCTCCTTAAAGAAATAACAACCTATCTAAAGAAAAATTCAGTGCTCTTGTCTGTGTGTGATTAATGGTTTTTGTTCGGATTCACACCTACAGCAAGACACATTCCAAAAGAGGAAAAGCATGAAGTGGTTTATTATTATTATTATTATTATTATTATTATTATTATTATTATTATTATTATAACAAAGGCGAAGTCAAAGGAAGCTTGCAACAACAATAACTAATGATTCCTAATAATGCAAAATGAAAGTGATAGGAAACATTATCAAAGATAATCAAAAGAGACAGAAAGTTTTATCAAAGATAATCAATCAAGTTACCAAACATACAACCAAATGAGTAGGATCCAGAAGCATTGACTCATGGAAGATACCTACCTCAGGCTGTGGAATCCCCCCAACACCAACTTTCATAGTCTAGATCAGCAGGGTCTCAGGTAGAGTGTCCGCTCCATGAATGAGATTCCAAAGGGGTCTGTGCAAGGCTTGTGTAATTATATGATTCTAAACAAAGAAGGCATGGTGCCAAGTATCTATGTGATTCTGGACTCAGAAAATTCATCCTGAAACTGATCAAGTTTCAGGATGGATGTTTCTTCTCCAGATCATTGGGGAAGGGGGGGGGTGCATTTACAGGACTGACCAAAGTTCCAGTAAATACTCCCCTCCTTATAGGGACTGGTTAAAGTAATCATGCCCCTGACTTGTTTCCTATTTTCTTCAGGTTATACTAGAGACATGGAAGAGCTTCACTGATTAATCATTCACTAAGCCATGTCAATAAAATAATAAATGAAAATGCTACAAAAAGTTATTTTTCCTGTTAATGCTATACCAATGAAATTACAAAGAAAATATTTTACAGGACTTGGCAGAAAAATAATAAATTTACTTGGAAAAAAGAAAAGATCTAGGATATCAAGAGAAATGATGAAAAGAAGTAAGGATTATAGCTGATGGTGAACATTTATGTAACACTGCCTGTGTCCAGACACAGAATTGCATTACAATTATTATCTCATTTGATCATCACCACAACCATGAGAGGGAGGCATAAGTGTAAAATCCTCATTTTACAAATGAGAAAATGGAAGCACAGAGAAATAAAAAGACTTGTCTAGGATCACAGAGTTAGTAAGTATCTGAGTCCAGAGCTGAATTCTTGTCTTCCTGACTCTGGATACAAAACTTTATCCACTGTACTACACAGACACCCAAAGAAGGGGGAGTTAAGTAAGGGGATGGAGGAAGAATAGTGCATAGAGACATTAAACTATTATAAAGCAGTAGAGGAAGAGAGGGAGAGAGAGAGAGAGAGAGAGAGAGAGAGAGAGAGAGAGAGAGAGAGAGAGAGAGATATTCCAGTTGAATGATGAGGATGAGAGCCAGAAATCAAAGAATTAAGACTTGAAGAGGAAGGGTAATATAAGTGCCAACTCTAAGAGGTAAAGGTTAGCATAATAATCTCTGCTTATGCTGGATTATACTCTACAAATAGAGTTCTACTATCACCCTCAAAAATCGTAAATACTGATTACCCTACTTTCAAACAAAGCTAATATATCAAAGTCCAGATTTATAAGGAAGATAATTCGATGAGGGTTCTTTACCAAAAGATTCTCCAGTTTCTAATGTTTCTAATTCATTCTCTATATAGCTGATAAATTAATATGGTAAAACAGGTCTGACTATGCACTCTCCTGTTCAGAAATCTTCAGTAATTTTACTTTTATTTAGAAAAAAAATACAAAATCCTCAATGTGTTGTTTACAGCCCTCTATGGTATGCTTACCTTTCCAGATTTATTTCCACATTATTTCTCCTTATATATTATCTGTTCCAGTTAAACTTGCCTACCAGTTTTGCACTCATAGACATACTATTTCCCACCTCCATGTCATACTTGAACAAGATTTCCTCCTAATAGTATTCCTGACAAGTTAACACCCAGCCTTCCCTTGAAAATTGCTAGTGTTCCTTCCAAAGTCACCATTTTGGAAAATTTAAGAAGCTTAAATCAGCCACTTCCACCAGTTTTGCCCAGTTCTACCTTCTGAGGTCATGCAGTACAAGGTTAATCCCTCTTTCTCGAAATAGGTTTTCTA
The DNA here is from genome assembly GCF_037893015.1 of Macrotis lagotis. NCBI lineage: Eukaryota > Metazoa > Chordata > Mammalia > Peramelemorphia > Peramelidae > Macrotis > Macrotis lagotis. Next base: position 90,955,258 of record NC_133666.1, read on the forward strand.
ATTCTGAGAGAGCTTGGTTGTTATCCCCCTACTATTATAGTTTTGCTGTCCATATCTCTCTGGAATTCATTTAACTTCTCTAAGAATTTGGATGTGATACCATTTTGTGCCTATTAAGGATAAAATTTCATTGCCTATGATGGCCTTTAAGAAGATATAGTTTACTTTTTTTTTAGGCTTTTGCAAGGCAAACGGGGTAAAGTGGCTTGCCCAAGGCCACACAGCTAGGTAACTATTAAGTGTCTGAGACCAGATTTGAACCCAGGTACTCCTGACTCCAGGGCCAGTGCTTTATCCACTATGCCACCTAGCTGCCCCTGTAATTTACTTTCATTTCCCTTTGAATGAGATCTATTTTTGCTTTTCCTTTGTCAGAGATGAGGATTGCTTACCCTGATTTTTTTTTTACTTCCACTGCAGCATAATATATTTTGCTCCAACTTTTTACTTTCAGCTTATGTGTATTTCTCTGCTTCAAATGTATTTCTTGTGAACAACATATTGTAGAATTCTAGTTTTTAATCCATTCTACTGTCTGTTTAAGTTTTATGGGAGAGTTCAACCTACTTACATTTATAGTTAAGATTACTAACTCTGAATTTCCCTCCATGAAATACTACCCCTTTAATATTTTTCACTTTTCTTCCCTCTTATGTTTTGTTATGTTATGAGTCCCTCTTTATGCTTCCTTCCCTTACCAGTGTTTTGCTCCCTTTTCACTTCATCTTCTCTTTTAAATTTAAATTTTATTTTTACCTTCATCTTCCCTTTAATCAGTTCCTTCTTCTTTTTTTTTCCTTCCCTCCTCCAAAGTTCCCTGTATGGTAGGATAGATTTTTAAACCCAATTGAGAATATATGTTATTCCCTCTTTGAGTCAAACCTGTCAAGAGTAGGATTTCTTCAGTCTTCATATCAACCCTTCATTCCCTGTACTAGAAGAGGTCTTTGTGATTCTTCATCTGGTGTACTTTACCCATTAATGCCTAAACTTTTCCTAGTGTAGCCTTTCTTTACATTCCTTTATATTTTAACCCTGTCTTGTACCTATATCCCCATTGCCAATATATATTCCTTTTATCTCTCCTGATAGAAGTTTCATTCTCAAAAGTTGAATGATTAATTGCTTGATGACTGATAAGCAGCATTGCATTAAAGTCAATAAGTAAACTCCCCTCTTCAGTCCCATTAGAAATATACTTCTCAAGAGTCAAAAATCACCTAATTTTATAATTGATTTATACCCCTCCCTTTTCAAGTTTCAACCATGGAGGCACAATCCTCAGGAACCAAAAAATCATGCGAAGCCAAATCATTTCATGGATCACTTGGAACCACTCCCCATCTCCCAAACACACTCCCTCCAGTTGAAGCCAAAGCATTAAGCAAAGGAGAAACTCTTTATGATTGTTTCATGTTCAGATCTTCTAAGTGCACTCTCTCCCTCCATTTCTATAATTCTCCAACCATATATACAACTCTCACAAACTAATGTACCAGTTACACACTATCTCTCTGTCCCTAAAGTTTCCCAATGCTAAACATCTATACTCCCCAACCAAAGTATCAATTACATTCACTCCCTCAGTCTCTATAATACTCCAACTGTAGCGCTATAAGTGTTGTTAACTAAATTATGGAATAAAGTAAGATCACTTGCTGATTTATTTATGTCCAGTTCTTATAAGTACATTCACACTTCTGTCCCTATTGTACTACTAGACATTATAGTATCTAAAAGAGTAAGATGATTTCATGATTTATTATGGATACTCTAAATACTCTCTCAACCTCTGTCCCAGTAGGAAGTGCAACCTCATAATCAGTATCACTTCATATCTCATTTATACCCATGTCCTCTAAGTATAATCCCTTCAACTATAGTCAAGCCTTTAACTATCCTACGAAAAAAAACAATTCTCAAGAGTTTTAAATGTTATCTTCCTTTGTAGGGATATATACAATTTAGTGTCCTTGTTTTGCATTTTTTCATGAATCTCCTGAATCTTATATTTGAAAACTGAATTTTCTGTTTGGTTCTGGAAGTTTTATCTGAAAATTTTGGAAGTCCTCTATTTCACTGAAAATCCATCTTTTCCTCTGAGGAATTATGTAAGCTACTTAATTTTCAATTGTAATCCAAGGTCCTTTACTCTCAGAAATACCATATTCAAGGCCTCTGATCCTTTATTTTTAAAGCTAATAGGTTCTGTGTAATTCTGATCATGCCTCCTTTGTATTTAAAATGCTTCTTTTTGACTACTTGTAATATTTTCTCTTTTAGTTGAAAATTCTGGAATTTGGCTATGATATTACTTGGAGTTTTTATTCTGGTTATGGGACAGCTAGGTGGCACAGTGGATGGAACACTGACTTTGGAGACAGGAGAACTTGATGCTTACTAAGTGACCTTAGAAAACCCTCACATTCAGTACCATCTCCAGTCATCCTGATTCATATCTGACCATTTGACCCAGATGGGTCTGGAGGAGAAAGTGAGGTAGGTGACTGTAGAATAGCTCCCCATCACTCAAATCCAATTCATAGATTGGTCAGGTCATCACCTCTGGATGTCATGATCTTCTTTAAGAATGAAGGACAGGGGACGGCTAGGTGGCAGCAGTGGATAGAGCACCAGCCCTGGAGTCAGGATTATCTGAGTTCAAATGTGACATCAGGCACCTAATAATTACCTAGCTGGGTGGCCTTGGGCCAGCCACTTAACTCCATTGCCTTGCAAAAACCTAAAAAAAAAAAAGAATGAAGGACAAACATCATTATTTTGCTGTTGTTTGACATTTACTTTCTTTTTTCATTACTTATTTATTTAAGACAATAGGGTTAAGTAACTTGCCCAAGGTCACACAGCTAGGCAATTATCTGAGGCTGGAATTAAGCTCACATTCTCCTGATTTCAGGGCCAGTCTTCCAAGAATGTCTTTTATTCAAAATACCTAGGTGATGTTGGATTCTGGAAAACTTATCTTTGACACTTACTAGCTATCAGGGTTAAGTGACTTGCCCAAGATCACACAGCTAGTACGTGGCAATTGTCTGAGGCAATCATTCTGAGCCAAGGCCAGTGTTCTAACCACTGTAACACCTAGCAGTTTTATATCTATCATCTTGGGTCAGTTTTCCATGTTAATTTCCTGAACAATATTTTCCAGGCTCTTTTTTTTTGATCTAGGCCTTTACTACATCTTATCTTCCACCTCTATGTACTTTTCTCTGACCTTTACTCTGATCCCTCCTCACCAACGTTTTACTTCTGTCTACTGTTTCCCTCATTCTGTCCTTGGTTCTATCAGTCCTCTTCCCTTTTCTTCTTTTCTCCTTTTACATTTTTTGTAATTTTTATTTTTACTTTGCCTCCTCCCTTTTATCTGCCTTTCCATTTCCCTTTCTTTTCCCTTTCCCCTTCTTCTTCCTGTAGAGTGTAATAAATTTCTAAACACAAAAGATATGTATGGTATTACTTGTTTGAACCAAGTATGTTGAGAGTAAGATTTAGTCAGTACTCACACTATCACTTTTTCCCCTGTGCTATAATAGATACTCTGTGCCTTTTCATGTGGTTTTATTCATTCTCTAATGCTTCTACCATCTTCTCCTAGTATAATCCTTTTGTTCATTTCTTATTTGTTTTAAACCTGTTTTGAACTGGCACTTTCTGCCAGAGTATACTCCTTTCAACTTCCCATTAGAAATTGAATTCTCCAGAGGCACAAGCATTATCCTATCATAAGCACTTCATATCCACAACCTCAGTCCAAGTATAATCAATCCAACTATACCAATAAGAATACAATCCTCAGGAACTATTTCCAGTTTTCAAAATTTGTTCTATATTTTTCTTTGTTTTTCATCTTTTGCTTTCCTTGTGTTCTGATTCTCCTTTTGCAACATGACTAATAAATAACTATGTTAACCATGACTGTACATGTATAACCTCTATCAGTAGAGGTTGCTCACTACCATAGGAAGGGAAAGGGAAGGGAGGGTATGGTAGTAGAATATGGAATTCAAAAGCTTAGGAAAAGATGAATGATGAAAATGATCTTTACATGGAATTGGAGAAAATAAGATATAATAAATAGGTAAAGAAGGAGTCCTACTAAAAGACTTTTAAGATATCGCTATGTTGCTGATATCTAAACCAGGAAAAACCTACACAGTGAAAGAAAACTAATAGACCAAATTCCCTGAAGATTATTGATGCAAAAATTTTAAATAAATTATTATTAAGGCAATTTATAATGAAGATAATGTTCTAGGATCAGTTGGGATTTATTCTAGGATACAAGAGTGGTTCAAAATTAGAAAAGCAATCAGCATAATTGACAATGTCAATTAAAAAACAAATCATATGATTATCTCAATAGGTGTGGAAAAAGTTTTTTAAAAAATTTGGTACCAATACCTATTAAAAACAGCAGAGCATAAGAAATAATGGAGTGTTACTTAAAATGATAAGTAGGGCGGCTAGGTGGCATAGTGGATAAAGCACCGGCCTTGGAGTCAGAAGTACCTGAGTTCAAATCCAGTCTCAGACACTTAATAATTACCTAGCTGTGTGGCCTTGGGCAAGTCACTTAACCCCATTTGCCTTGCAAAAAAACCTAAAATATGATAAGAAGTATCTGTTTAAAACCAATAGCAAGAATTATATCCAATGGGGATAAGCCAGAAGCAGTCTCAGTAAGATCAGAAATTAAACAAGGCTGCTTGTTATCACCACTATTGAACTGGAAATGCTAACTTTCACAATAAAGGAAGAATAATAATTTGAAGGAATTACATTAGGCAATGTGGAAACAAAACTCTCATTCATTGCAGAATGTATACTTATACTGATGGTATATTTAGAGTATCCTAGAAAATGAACTAAAAAACTGATTGAAACAATTAAAATTTTAATAAAGTTGTAGGATGTAAAATGAAGCACATAAATCATTGGTATTTCTATATATTACTAACAAATTCCAGCAGCAAATGATAGAAAGGGAAATTCCATTTATAGCAATTGTAGACAACACAAATCCAGAAATTATATGAAGACAATTACAAAACACTTTTCACATGAATAAAGTTACATTTACCCAATTAAAAAATGGTGGTTTCACTTGAGTAAGCCAATATAATAAAAATGATAATTCTACCAAAATTAATATACTTCTTTAATGCCAAACCAATCAAATTTATTTTAAACAGCTAGAAAAAAATAGCCCAAAATTCATCTGGAGCAACAAAAGGTCAAGAATTAATGGGAATTAATGAAAACTGCAAAGGAAGGTGATCTACCTGTATCAGATCTAAAACTATATTATAAAGTAGCAGTTATTAAAACTCTTTTGTACTGGCTAAGACTGTTGACCAGTTGAATAGATTAGAGGAAAAAGAAACAGTAGTAAATGACTATAGTAATCTATTGTTTCATGTGCAGAAGCACTCCATCTTCTGGGATGAGAACTTAATCCAGTTTGACAAAACAGCTAGGAAAATTGGAAAATTGTATTATATAAGTTAGGTAAAGCTCAACATCTCCCACCCTATTGAAGTTAAGGTGAAAATGGATATATGATGTAAACATGGGGAAGTATGCCATAAGTCAATTATGAGAAAAAGGACTAGTTTATCTGCCATATCTATGGGGAGGGGAAGAATTTCTGATGAATAAAACAATAGAGAACATGATAAAATGCAAAATGAATAATTTAGAATACATTAAATTGAAAACTGTTTGCACAAATAAAAACCATTGCAATCAAAATTAGAGGGAAAGCCAAAAGCTGGGAAACTATTTTTCATCCAGTGTTTATGGTAAAGACCCTATTTTTAAAATATATAGAGATCAGAGCCAAATTTATCAGAGTATAAGTCATATTCTAATTGTTAAATAGTCAAAGGATATGAATAGTCATTTTTCAGAGGGAGAAATTATAACTATCTCTAGTCATATGAAAAATATACTAAATCATTATAGATTAGGGAATTTAAATTAAAGGACTCTGAGGTACCAATTTACACCTATTAGATTGATTAATAGGACAAAAAAGAAAATTACAAATGTTGGAGGCGTTGTGGGGAAACAGGGACACTGATGCATTGTTGGTGGAGTTGTGAATTGAACCAACCATTTTGCAAAGCAATTTGGAACTATGCCCAAAGGGCTATAAAATTGTTCATGCCCTTTGATCCAGAAATTCTACTACTAGGTTTGTATCCAAATGTTATCATGAAAAAGAAAGAACTCCCTTGTACAAAAATATTTATAGCAGCTCTTTTTGTGGTGGTAAAGAAATGGAAATTGAGGGGATTACATCAATTGGGGAATGATTGAACAAATTATGGTAGATGAATCTCATGGAGTACTATTCTTTAAGAAATCATGAGAAGGTAGCTTTCAGAAAAACCTCGAAAAAATTACATGAGTTGATATTGTGTGAGCAGAACCAGGGGAACATTGTACACAGCCACAGCAACATTACCTGTCAATTTGAGACTTAGCACTTCTCAACAATACAGATCTATTTTTGCTTGTTTTGTCTGATATCAGTATTGCTTCTCTTTTTTTACTTCAACTAAAGAATAATATAATTTGCTCCAACCTTTTACCATTAACCTGACTGACTCTCTCTGCTTCAAATGTGTTGTAAACAACATATTGTAGGATTCTGTTTTTTAAAAACACTTTTATGGGAGAGTTCTTCCCATTCACATGCACATTTGTGATTACTAACTTTATTTCCCATCATCCTATTTTAACCCTTTTATGCTTTTGTTTCTCTTTTCACTCTATCCCTCCACATCAGTGTTTTCCTTCTAAGACCACCTCCCTCAATCTTCCCTCCTTTCTGTCAGTCTTCCTTTTTCTTTCTCCATTTCTCTCTTACTTCTGCCCTCCCTTCTATCAGCTTCTCCTTCCTTTCATTTCCCTTTTTCCCTTCTACTTTCCTTTAGGCTAAGATTTTAAAGCCAACTGAGTGTGCATTTTATTCCTTCTTTGATGTAAATTCGATGAGTGTAAGATCAGTAGTTACATCAAAGAGAATGACAATAATGACACAATATAGCCAAATTTATCAGATGCATCCAAAACTTTTCTTAGGGGAAATTTAATGTCTCTAAATGCAATATGAATAAAATAATAAAAGAGGAGATAGTTGAATTGGGCATGTAACTCAAAAAACTAGAAAAAAGAACAAATTAAGAAGCCCCAATTCAATACCAAATTAGAAATTTTGAAAATCAAGAGAGATTAATATAAACTTTCAGTTCTGTGGTGATCCTAACTAACTAGGAGGGTGATAATGTGCTCAGTTGCTGAATGAAATGAATTAAGATTCCAAGTGTAGAACCCCTTCTACTGCTGTCATTTAATTGGGTGAAAGCTCTTGAATATGTATGGCCTAAAGCACAGAAAGACCTGTGTGTGTGCAGGGATATGCGTTTGATTTTGCCAGCAAAAAAATCAAATGAACACTTTGAAGGCTGAAATGGAGATCGTTTTTATGCAAACAGCAGTTGAACATGAGTCAATCCAGTCTGAGAACTAAGCTTGTGCTGCTCTGAAGGGATGATTGATGGCTTCTGTTGCCTTCAGGAAGGCTCTCTGGCTGAACCAAAAGTCTGAGGTGTTGCCTGAGAAGGCTTAGAGAGTTTTTTGAACTGTAAATCCATGCAGCACTTCTTCTATATGAACTGAACCACAGTAACCCAAATACTACCTCAGGTAGAACCATGCCTCTGACTTCAGTCATCTACCCATCCTTTAGAATCCTTTGTCTGCCAAATCAAGGGGAGCATTTCCTACTTCCCATTCCTTCTCCCAGTGGATCACCTCCTCACATAGGACTAAGTATGAAAAGACTCTCTCCTCTTTCTGCAAAAACAGACAAGAACAGAATTGGAAAATATTCTAACAAAAATGTATTTAATAATGAAATACAGAGATCTACAGTTCTTCATTAAAAAGAAGAGAGGATTGAGGTATGTTGTCAAAGCCTATGTTTATATATGTTTAAAACTGACAGAAATATTTTTGGCACAAAGAGTTGTAATACTTCATTTAGAAATAGTAAAAGGAAGTTTAAAAATGTAAATAGATACCCCTGGATGTGTCCAGGATTACTCAAAGATTCAGGCTTTGGGGAAACCTATCAAATAGTAAAGACAAAGAATGGTGTCCAAAGGCACTCCAAAGGGGATCTTCTACATAAATTTATCCAAATAATATGTGTTGCTGAACACTGAATGAGCAGTGGACACATGGAGATTTCTGATGGCAATACCTCATCAGGTCAGTGTCAGCAGAAATTATAGGAGATTGTACTTAGGGAACCCAGATTTAGCATTCAGTACAGACTACAGAAGGAAGTGGTAGAAACTGAGTCACACTTGATGGCAGGTTGAATATTTAATAAGACATAAATTGGTGGCTGGAATTACCCATCAGAAGCTCACTATATTTTAAAAGTGAACAGATGAAAATGTTCATATTATAAATGCAGACCTCAGGCTATCCTGGAGATTTCTAAAATAAATTCTAGAACATTGTCATCTAACAAAATTATTGCCCCCATTTTCTAGTCATAACATTGATCTTTAAAAATTTTAAAAACAATGTTTTAATGGCCAAGCAAGTGCTCTTGATATCTATAAGCTGCATGGAAGAAAAGCTTTCAATATATAGAGATCTAGAGGAAAATTTGAAAACCATGTGGGAGCACCTTGAGGAGCATGGGATCTCCAGTCTTTCTCTTCCTAGAATTGTTCTAAAGATATTTCATAGAGCCCACAGAGTTTCAAGAGACAGCCATTCTGTGCATTTATCTGAAGAACATTAAAAAGTGTCTATATCATAATATGTAAACTTCATCAAAAACAGTTACAGATATGAATAAGAATGATACTGATAATAGACATGTCTTTACTCTGTCATGATTTGAAAAGTGCTCATGTGAATCTTACAACCACTATATAATTTACTTCGCATAGGTATTATTATCCCCCTTAATTTATAGATATGGAAATTGAAGTTTACAGAATTTAAGTAAGGCAGAACTTCAATCTAGGTCTTATAACTCCAATTCCAATTGTGTCTCCACTGTGCCAGTTCACTATTGGCGGGGTGGCTGGTTTTGGAGAAAATAAAACCCCAACACTTAAATAATTTATGAAGTCACTTGCTACAAGAGAATGAGTAAAAAAAGAAAGGTGTGACTCTCCCCTGTCTAGGCTCTGGAAGGTATATATTCTGTAGGATTAGTCCAGGGTTCCCATACATAAACAAAGGAGATAGACATGTGATCAGTTACTAGGTTCCTCACTGCCTCTCCCTACCCCGCCCCATCTTTGTCTCCTTCTACCTGGAAAAAGTAGGCTGAGCCCCCTCCTCCCCGCACCCCCCCCCCCCCCCCCCCCGCCTTCCCCCGCCCAGCCCTTCCTCCTTCCTCCTCTACTCTGGAGTCTGTGAGCTATCCAAAGCCTGTTGCAATTTATGTGGTCTTCCTTTTGGGGAGCTCAAGATACCCTTTCTCAGAGCTCGCCCTCCCTACCCTGGGCCTCCCTCTTGCAGTTTCCACAAAGGGGTCCACCCTCAACCACCCCAAGCTGAGCTCAGCTACTACCCCTCACTCCCCAGCCCTACCCCAGGGCTACCCTCAGGACCCTGGGAGCCTGGTCAGACTAGAGGTCTCTCTCCTTGCCAGGCTGGTTGATGGGGACTGAGAGAAATGATTGGAAGGGGTTCCTCATTGTTCTCGGCCTGTTGTCACAGAATCCCCTAGTCTCTTCTAACCCACTCTGCTCAGGAAGGAGATGTGCCCCGCCCTGCATTGATGTCATCGTAACCACCCCCTCCCACCCTCTATTGAGTGTAAGTCTCCTTTGTCTCAGCCAGAAGATGTGCGGGGGTGGGGAGCAGCTGGAGGTCTGGGGGGCCCCTCACCATTTTCCTTGCCCTTCCCCTCCACACCTCCACCTTGTTGCCCCTGTTTACCCCAATTTCCAGACCGACCGACTCTGAGGATCCTGCAAGTGCTAATAGGCTGTGAAGGAGGTAAGTGCCCCCTCCTCTCCTGCCTCAGCCCCTCTCTTTCTTCTCCTTGTCTTCCCTTTCTTCCCCCACCCTTTTCATGGAGACCACCCCCAAACCCCTCCTCAATTGGTTTTTCTTTGTGTTCAGGAGGATGTATGTAAGAATGAGTGGAAAGCAATATTTTTGTTTTTGCATGTGTTGTGTAAATAGGTTCGATCATCCGTGTGCTGGTGGGTGAGTGTACGTGTGGATATATGAGTGTATGTGTTGCAGTGAAGTTGGGTGTGGCTAGTCTTTCAGGGTTGCTGATGCCCAGGGTTTCCTGCCTGCCCCAGCCTTCATCTGGGGCTCTGGGACTTGAGGGATGAGGAGCTGGGCGGGGGGGCGTGTGGAGACCACCGGCAGGGGCCAACCTTTGAGTACACTCCATCCCTCTCCTCATCACATGGGTGTTTCCTACCGCCTTCCTTGGCTTGGTCTTAGGGCTGGGGAGAGAGGAGATAGTCAAGGAACTTTTCCCCTCCTCTACTTCATTGCATCTCTTTTGTTTAAAGAGGGCGTTTCCATGGATTTTATAGTGGGTCAGAAAGAGGGGACTGTCCCTGAACCTACGGATCTCAATCATTTACAAACCACAAGATCTGGGTCGATTTCGAGGGAAAGTCTTTCATTTTGAGGGATTTGGACCATTTTGTTAGTGTTATTGATGGCTTGAATTTCTTCCTTTAAAGCTTTCTGTTCATTAGACTTATTGCTGGACTCAATCTGGGAAAAGGGAAGAACTTCCTACTATATCTCCCATATGCAATAGCCCTCAGAGAAATCAGAGCTCTTTTCCCTCACTTAACTGTTACCCTTCTCATTTTAACTGCATTTGATCTCTTTATGCAAAAGATTTCTACTTTACAGAAGCAAAATTATCCATTTTATTTTTTTGTGATTCTCAATGATATTTGTTCTTTTGTCACCTCTTACACTATTCATAGGTGTAATTTCCTCTTTGCCCCTTCTATGTGCTAGTGATTCCCTTTTTAGATCTAAATTGGTTCCGCCAGAAAATAAATAGCATTTTTTTTCTATTTTGGCTAGAAACCTTGAGAGTCTTCCCCTCTCATATGGATTTTTTAAAACTAGTTAGGTAAAAGAAGATATTCTTTGTTTCGTTTCTTTCTTTCTTAGACTTAATTGCTAAATAGTTAATAACTCAGTCCAACTGAGACTGGGTAAGGACCTTAGCTTAAAATGGCCAACCCTCCCCCCTCAAATAAGTGACTATAAAGAGTGAATCTTTGCATTTTTAACTTGTTTGATTTTCAACAAGATGAGAACACTAGAAATTCAATTCCTCCATTATGTAAAATTCCACAAGAGGAGAAATCTCTTTCATGAAGCATTTTGATTCAGTAATATATTAATGTATCACTCTACAGTATATATTGTGCATACTTTCTGATCCATACATTGACAATAATGAGGATGCTGACAGTCTATCTGTACATATCATGGTTAACAGAAGTCATAAAGCAATCCACTTCTCAAATAAAATCTGGAAGGCCTACTTTGTTCTTTGAGATCCATAGGTTTACTCACATGCCTTCTAACTGCATGTGAATAGATTGTCTTTTATTAAAACTGATAGAAAATATTCCATCGTATCAGAGAATGTTTTATTATAATTTTATTATAACATCTGCAATTAACTTTATCCCACTGAACAAGAAAATATTTCAAAATACCGTCTTTCTACAATAATCACAAATGATTCAATCTGAATCAGAAAACAAAATGAATCCTGTTCATTTTTAAAATCCGGTAGGATCTAAGGTTGGATTTAATTTCTTGCCAGAAGGGGCGGGGTACCCCGCCGCTGCCGCCCTCAGTACTCCCCCCCCCCACTACTCCCCCCCCACTCCCCTCTCCTCCCCTCCCCCATGGTCTCTCCTTTCTGGATGTTTCTCTCAGCCTGCAGCTTGTTCTCCTCCCTCCTCAGCTCATGACTGGCCTCTGGTCCCGCCCTCTCTGCCCAACTGGCTGTTAGCACCTGTGTTGGTCGGATCCAGTGTGAGAAGAGAGATCCCGGCCCCCCAAACCCTCCCCACCGCCTGAGATAATCCGATTGTTTGGCCGGACCCTTCTGCCCACCGAGAGAGTCCCGAGTCCCAAGGAAAGAAGTACAACCATGGCGCTGAAACGTATCAATAAGGAACTTAGTGGCTTGGCCCGTGACCCTCCAGCACAGTGTTCTGCAGGTCCAGTTGGGGATGACATGTTTCACTGGCAAGCCACCATTATGGGACCTAATGACAGCCCATATCAAGGCGGGGTATTCTTTTTGACAATTAATTTCCCTACAGACTACCCATTCAAACCACCCAAGGTGGCATTTACAACAAGAATTTACCATCCCAACATTAACAGTAATGGCAGCATTTGTCTCGATATTCTCAAATCAGAATGGTCTCCTGCTTTAACTATTTCTAGAGTTCTTTTGTCCATTTGTTCACTGCTATGTGATCCAAACCCAGATGACCCCTTAGTGCCAGAGATTGCACGCATCTATAAAACAGACAGAGACAAGTACAACAGGATATGTCGAGAGTGGACTCAGAAGTATGCCATGTGATGGTACTTTAAAGTCAGAATAACCTGCATTACAGCTGGAATAAACTTTAAATTACTGGTCCTGTTTTGATTTTTTTATTCGGCTGCTCCCCGTCACACCTCATCTTTTTAAATTTTATTTTTTTGTTTACTTCCCTCCATTCATACACATGCTCATCTGAGGGAACTTAAGTTCTTCCAGCTTTGGACAATAACTACTTTCAGAAATTGTAAAGTAATTACAAGAGAACAATTGCCCAAAATTCACAAATTTTTTAAAAAGGAGCGTGTGTATTGTGTGGTCAGTGTCTTCATGCTAACTTGGTTATGAGACAAACCATTCCTCACTGCTCTAACAAATGTTTGAAGAAACCATGACAGGGGGAGGGAGATAGTTGTGCAATTATCATTTCAAAGAAAGCAACATTACTGTAGCAGCATTCATTTGATTTAAGTCCTTCCATTGTTAGAGATTTGAGGTTTCATGATATTCTTTCTTTCTTTCTTTCTTTCTTTCTTTCTTTCTTTCTTTCTTTCTTTCTTTCTTTCAATGTTTGCAAGGCAATGGGGTTAAATGGCTTGCCCAAGGCCACACAGCTAGGTATTTATTAAGTGTCTGAGGCCGGATTTGAACTCAGGTACTCCTGACTCCAGGGCTGGTGCTTTATCCACTGTACCTGTTCTTGTTCACCAAAGAATAGAAATTGGAAGTCAAACAACCCTTGTATTGCAAAATAAGGTCTTGAACTTTTTTGTAATTTTCATTTAAATTTTCTTAGGAGGTTTGGAGCTATTAGTTAATCTATCTTCCAATACACTTTAATTAAGCACTGAATGAATGATGCAAGTTGTTAAAGGAAGTGATCAACTAATAGGCCTGCTAGTAATTGATTTATTTTTCTTCAATAAAAATGTATAAACCAAAAAAAATGCTTGAAAAACTTGCCAAAGCCAAGAATAAATTACACAGAACTTGTAATGGGCATCACTGAATCTCAGCAGTTTCTCAGATCTTTAATTATCTTAATGAAACTGTTTAATTTAACAGAACATTCATAGTTGGCCTAAGGATGTGTTTCATATCAGAAAACCACAAATTATCATATCAAAAAAAAATGAGGAAGCACTTCTGATTTCTTACTTAAAAAAAATCAAGTAGTCCCATGCCAGGGCTTGCAACAGCAAAGTAAATTTTAACTTCACTTAATCCATACACACTACCCTTCCCCAAAAGCCAATATTAAAGTAAAACATATCTATCTATCCATTTATCTAGCTATTTCTGTTTGCCTGATGTGATATAGTTTCTTAAGGAAATCATGAATGCAGTTGAAGTACTAAAAATATTTCATTTGCTCATAGGTTGTGAACACCATGACTTGGAAGAGACCATAGTGAATGGAGTTAAGAAACAGGCCCTGATATAGTCCTCTGTGAATCTCATGCTATTTATACTCAGTGCCTCCAACATTGTGAGGATCTTCTGGGAGAACAGTCACTAATTGCATCTGGTGAAGGGTACATTAAGTGATTACATTATTGTCTTTGCTATTTCTATAGCAACACCATTGCAAAACAAGATTATAAACATTTTCAGAACTAAGAGATTGAGGGTTGTCTGATTAAGGCCTTCCAAGTAATGGAGGAGCATGAGAGAGTACATTACTCTTAAGACATTCAAAAGTAAAACAACGAAACTCCTGCATAGAGAACCGTTCCTACGTAGTAGCCATCAGTCCTCTAAAATTCACAAAATAACCTTCCTTTGAATCATTTGTTTTGGATGCATGAACAGTTCCATTGTACGTATGTTCTACTTTCCTTTCCAGGTGAACTCTAACCATTTCAAGTTGTTGAAGTATAGGTGAGTGCTGTCATATCTGCCATGGAGCCAGGCATTATCTGGTATCTATGTCCAGAAATTCCAAGTTTTGTGGTAATTCTCTTTTCTAATGGTCAATGGACATAAACTGAATTGCACCATATGGATAGATTCTTTTTGTTTTCTTGTAAGGCAATGGGGTTAAATGACTTGCCCAAGGTCACACAGCTAAGTAACTATTAAGGGCAGATAGATGATATAGTATATAGCACATTAGCTTTGGGGTTAGGGGGGACAGGATTTCAAATCCAACCTCAGACGCTTGTTGCTTACTAGCTATATGAACTTGGGCCTGATTGCCCCACATCCAGCACCATCTCCAGTCATCCTGATTGATATCTGTCCACTGGACCAGTTGACTCTGGAAGAGAAAGTGAGGCTGGTGACTTAGCACAGCACACCCTCACTCAAATCCAATTCATGTGCCTGTCAGGGCATCACTTCCCTGATGTTGTGGTCTTCTTCAAAAATGAAGAATAAGCATTAATGTGTGAGGCTAGATGTGAAGTCACTGTTAATACTTCCATCAAGCTGCCCCCATATGGAAAGATTCTAATTATCATTGCTCCATTTCCGTTATACAAACCAAGATAACCTTCATTTTGAGGGATAGCACACAATGTAGAAAACAACTCTTAAATATTTGTAATATTGATTATGTGCCTATAATAATATCTTCTCTCCATTCAAAGGTGTTAGTGGTTTTGACACAGCATCATGCCATAGATCCTACCACAACAGGGAACAGCCAGTAGAAATCCCTGTGAGCTGACAACATTTGTGGTGGACTGGAGTTCCTGTGTCCTGCTCCTCCAATCCTAGGGAATGTCAGTGCCACCATCTCTGCCATGGGGCTGCCTGGTTGGGGTAGGGGGAAAGTTCAATCAGAGACCTGGAGCCTCCAGTGTCCAGCTTATTACAGATGATGATGAGTTCAAGCTGACAGTACTCTACAGGTTTGCCCCAGATAGGGTACAGCCCACACACATCATTACTCACTCCATGGTAGTAGTATTCCATGACAATTATGTTTCACACCTTCCTTAGACATTGCACAGTAGAGGAACATCTAGTTTGTTTCCAATTCATAGCTGTTCTAAAAAGTGCTGTTATAATATATTGGAGTATATAGGGACATTTTTCTATTGGTGGCTTCCTTGAAGTGTAATGGAGTCTTTGTTTTAAAAGTTTAGAAAGTATGTTAATTTCATTGCATAATCCCAAATTATTTCCCAAAATGGATGTATCATTTCATACTTGTATTTGGTTGAGTCTATTCCTACAGCTTGATTAAATAGCAAAACCATATTTGTGCTATAAAAGCGATTTAATATGGCTCTTTTCTAACCCATTTTTAAAATAATTTATATTCTATTGGAATGAAATATTTTAAAATATTTAATAGAATGCACTTTCAAATAAAAAATGTCCTAGAGATTTTTTTCCCCAGAAACTAATGCCTTATTCAATTTCTTTTTTAAAGATAGAGTTATTTAGATCTTCTATATCATCTTCTGTTACAAAGGTTATTTTGTATTTTGGTAAGTATTCAGTCATTACATGAATTCCTCCCTCTTTGCTGTCATCTGGCTTGAGTACCATAACTCCTATTCATTGCTTTAATTTCATCTTCATTGATTAATTATTCACCATTTCATTTTTGAGACTAGTAATTTGCTTTTCTTTTTTTGTTAATCATATTAACCTACAATTTACTTATTTTGTTAATATTTTTTAAAACCAACATGTACTTTTGTGAGTTTGATTTTAATCATTTTTCTTAATCTCATTTTTGATTTCAGGATTTCCATTTTGATGTTTAAATGGAGATTTTTCATTTTTCTTTTTCTACTTTTTAAAATTTCATGCTCAAATCCTTGATTTGCTCTTTCTGTGTTTATTGATATAAACATTTAAATATAGAATTTATCCCTAAACATTGCTTTGGCTGAATCCCATGAATTTTATTATTTTTATCTCATTATTGAAAGTCTCTTTAATGAAATTATTGCTTCATTCTCTGATTAATTCTATGAACTATTCATTTTTTAGAATTATATATATATATATATGTTCCAATTAATTTTTAATCTATGTTTCTAAAACTTGGTACTTCATATTGCATTGTGATCAATGAAATATTTGTAAACTCTACATTTAATATTTCTCTTTCCATTTAGTTATGAAGTTTTTCTGCCCTAATAGATGTTCATTTTGCCATGTTCACCTGAGAAAATTTATATTCCTTTTTATTTCCATTCATTTTTCTCAAGGGTTCTATCATATTTAACTTTAAAAACATTTCTTTTACCTCTTTGAATTCTTATTTATTTTATGCATGGATTTATTTCATTTTGAGAAAGTTGAGGTTACCCATTAGTATAGTTGATATAAATTCTTTTCGATAACCTTTGATAACTCATTTATCTTTTCCTTTAAGAAATTGGATGCCCTGCTATTTGATACACTTTTGTTTAATACTGAATTATTTTCTATCTTTTAGGAAGATATAGTGTCCCTACTTATCTCTGAATTATGTTTCTCTCAGCTTTTACTTTGCTTGAGATCATGATTGCTACCCTTGTATTTTATACTTCATTTAAAGTTCAAATATGTGTGGTCCAGAGTGGGACTGGGAGGAAAAGAAAGTAATTGATGGATACTTCATGTGTTTTGACAATGATGTATTCAGAACTAGTTCTGGGTCTTTGAAAGTTTTTGGTATTCCCCAATTGATGTGTTTTGGTGAGAAATTTGGCACTGATTTCCTAGTTAGTGTTCTGTTCCTAACCCAAGAAAAACCCCTAATGCCTTGGGATTGATGTTGATACTGTTCCTCAGGGTTTCTGTTCTTTTGGTATCATACTGAAATTGAAACTCTTTGAAATTGATACTCTTCCTCAGGATCCCTGATCCCTTGTGATTAGAAGTGATACTGCTCTTCAGGGTCCCTACTTACTCTTTCCAGAAAGTGTTCCTCTCTGCTCTTGAAATTTGACTCAGAGGTCTGTATAGGCAATAGAGTATCAAAACACCTCCCAATCTTGTGTGAAGTGCTAGTACAGGGTTCCCCATAAATCTCTTTCTAACCAGCTACAAACATGTCTTATTGTTTCTGGTTTGAGACTCCCAAAGCAAAGACTGCTTCTTTCTGTTGAAAGTAATTAACTGAATATGGAAATAAATCTCAGGTATGGTTTCTAAGAAAATACTGATTTGATAGAATGATTGACAGATTCCCATTCAGTCAGGTCAACTAATGACTCAGTCATTAGTGACAAAGAGGCAATTTAGTCATTTAAAAATTTATTTTTATAAAAGAAAAGAGGAATAAAATCATCATCAATCTTAGGAAACTTGTTTTTTTTAGGTTTTGCAAGGCAAAAGGGGTTAAGTGGCTTGCCCAAGGCCACACAGCTAGGTAATTATTAAGTGTCTGAGACCAGATTTGAACCCAGGTAATCCTGACTCCAAGGCTGGTGCTTTATCGACTACACCACCTAGCCGCCCCAGGAAACTTGTTTTAAACAAAATTCATTGTTTTGAGGCATGTCACCAGACTGGTTTGCTTCTCCTAGGCTTTCTTTTTTCCTTTTTTTTTTTAAATTGGTATTTTATTTTTTCCAGATACATGTTATGAAAGTTTTTCAACATTGATCCATATACATATATGCATACATATTTTAAACCTACATAATTTCCTTCCATCCTCTCTTCCCACTCCCCTCCCTTCAGCAGCAAACAGTCAGGTGAATATTGTACATACATATATGTATTAAACATGTTTACAGGTGGTCATTTTTGGTACAAGGAATTAGAATTAAGCAAAAAGAAAGAAACCCATGAGAAAGTAAAGAAATATATGTGAGAAATATTTTAAAAAATGAATGCAGTGTTCATCAGATTCTGAAGGTTTAGTTTCTGCTTTTCTTCCTCTAGATGGGGATAGCATTGTCCATGCTTAGTCTTCTAGACTTGTCCTAACTCTACACTGATGAGAGGAGCTGCATCCATCAAGGTTGATCAACTCACAATTTTGTTGTTAATGTGTACAATATTCTCTTGGTTCTGCTCCCTTTGCTCAGCATCAGAGCCTTTAATTCATTCGATGCTTCCCTAGAGTTTGACCATTATAGTTTGATATCGAACAATTGTATTTTATAACATTCATATACCATAACATGTTCAGTTATTCCCCAATTGATGGGCATTCCCTCAATTTCCAATTCTTTGCCACTACAGAAAGATCTGCTATGAATACCTTGGAACATGTGAGACTTTGCACATTTTTTTTATGATTTTTTTTCTGGATGAATGTCTAGTATTAGAATTGCTGTGCCAAAGAATAAGATAAGATTTATTGCTCTTTGGACATAGTTCCCTATTGCACTCCAGAATGGTATTATTAGTTCACAACTCAACCAGCATGACATGTCCTAATTCCCCAACAACCTCTCCAACATTGATCATTTTCCCGTTTTGTCGTCTTAGTCAATCTAATAGGTATGAGGTGATACCTCATAGTTGTTTTAACTTTCTTTTCTCTAATCAATAATGATTTGGAGCATTTTCCATATGATTATATATAATTTTGATTTCTTCATTTGAAAACTGTTCATAGACTTTGACCATTTATCAATGGAGGAATGCTTTATAAGATTATAAACTTGATGCAATTCTCTACATATTTGAGAAATGAGACCTTTATCAGAATCCTTATCTGTGAAAATTGTTTCCCAGCTTCCTAAGTTTGGCAACATTTATTTTTAGTACAAAAACTTTTTAAATTTAATATAATCAGAATCATTCATTTTGTAGTTTATAATGTACTCTGTTTCTTGCTTGGTCATAAATTTCTCCCCTTTCCATAGATCTGACATAGATCTATTAATTGGTCTATGGTGTGACACTTTTTGTCCAAATCCTGTACTATTTTGACCTTATTTTGGTATAGGGGTGAGAAGTGGGTTGATGCCCAGTTTTTGCCATACTAGTTTCCAGTTTTCCCAACAATTTTTATTAAATAGTGAATTCTTATCCCTGAAGATAATTGCTGTAGTCATTTAGTCTGTTTTCTTTTAGTACTTATTTCCTAATCCACTGATCCATTACTCTATTTCTTAACCAGTACCAGACTGTTTTGATGACTGCCACTCTATAGTATAGTTTTATATTTGGTAGAGCTAAGCCACCTTCCTTTACCTTTTTTTCATCAGTTCCCTTGATATTCTTGACATTTTGTTGTTCAAGATGAATTCTGTTGCTATTTTTTCTAGCTTGGTAAAATAATTATTTGGTAGTTTGGTATGGGACTGAATAAATGATCATTTTTAAAGTTTTGTTTTCTTTTTTTGTGAGGCAATGGGGTTAAGTGGCTTGCCCAAGGCTACACAGCTTGGTAATTATTAAGTGGCTGAGGTAGAATTTGAACTCAGCTCCTCCTGACTCCAGGGCGGGTGGGTGCTCTGTCCATTGCACCACCTAGCCACCCCCCTGAATAAATGATTTAATTTGGGTAGAATTGTCCTTTTTATAATATTAGTTTGACCTCACCATGAACATTTGAGGTTTTTCCAATTGTTTAGCTCTTACTATTTGTCTGAGAAGTGCTTTGTAATTGTGTTCATAGAATTTCTGGGTTTGCCTTGGGAAGTAGATTCCTAAGTATTTAATGTTGTCTACAGTTACTTTAAATGGAATTTCTCTTTCTATCACTTGCTCTTGGGCTTTGTGGTTCATATACAGAAATGTTGATGATTTATGTGGGTTTATTTTATATCTTGCTACTTTGCTGAATTTGTTAATTGTTTCAAGGAGTTTTTCAGGTTCCCTAAGTATATCATCATACCATCTGTGAAGAGTGAAAACTTTGCTTCTTCATTGACAATGCTGATTCCTTTAATTTCTTTTTCTTCTCTTATTGATAAAGCTAACATTCCTAGTATAATATTGAATAGTAATGGTGATAATGAGCATCCTTGTTTGACCCCTGAAATTATTGGAATTACTCCTAGTTTATCCCCATTACATACTACTGTTTATTGATGGTTTTAGATAGGTACTGCATATTCTATTTTTATTAAAAACTAAAAATTCTATTTTTTCCTTTACTTTCCAATGTTTTTAATAGGAATGGATGTTGTATTTTATCAAAGACTTTTTCAGCATCTATTGAGATAATATGATTTCTGTTGGTTTTTCTATTGATGTTTTCAATTATGCTGAGCACTTTCCTAATATTTAACTATTTCTGTCTATGTGGTATATATCCTGCTTGATCATGATATATTATCTTAGTAATACCTTGCTGTAATCTCATTGCTAAAATTTTATTTAAGATTTTTGCATCAATGTTCTTTAAGGAGATTGGTCTATACTTTTCTTTGTCTGTTTTGGTTTTTTTCTGGTTTAGATATCACCACTATATTAGTGTCCCCCAAAATTTGGCAATATTACTCCTATTTTTTAAAAATAGTTTATGAAAAATGGAAGTTAATTTTTCCATAAATGTTTGGTAGAATTCATTTCTAAATCCATCTGGACCTGGAGACTTTTTATCAGACAGTTTACTGATGGTTTCTTCAATTTCTCTTTCTGAAATGGAGTTAAGTGTTTTTCCTCTTCTGTTAATGTAAACAGTTTACATTTTTGTAAATATTCATTCATTTCATGCAGGTTATCAAATTTATTGGCATACAGTTTGGTAAAATAGTTCCAAATTATTTCTTTAATTTCCTTCTCATTGTTAGTTTGTTCACTCTTTTCATTTTTGTTACTAGTAAATTGGTTGTCCTCTTTTTTATAATCAGATCAACCAAAGGTTTATCTATTTTATTAGTTTTTCCAAAAAATCAACTTTTAGTTTTATTTATTAGATCAATGCTTTTCTTGTTTTCAATTTTATTAATCTCTCCCTTGATTTTCAGGTTTTCTAATTTGGAATTTATATTGGGGATCTTTAATTTCTATGTTTTTAGTTGCTTATCTAATTCATTAATCTCCTTTCTATTTTATTCATATAAACATTTAGAGATACACAATTTCCTGTCAAAACTGACT
Organism: Macrotis lagotis; assembly: GCF_037893015.1. Lineage (NCBI taxonomy): Eukaryota > Metazoa > Chordata > Mammalia > Peramelemorphia > Peramelidae > Macrotis > Macrotis lagotis. Next base: position 90,976,841 of record NC_133666.1, read on the forward strand.
ACTTGGCAGGACGGCAAGGTAGCACAGTGGATAGAGCACCGGCCCTGGAGTCAGCAGTACCTGAGTTCAAATGCGGCCTCAGACACTTAATAGTTAGCTGTGTGGCCTTGGGCAAGACGCTTAACCCCATTTGCCTTGCAAAAACCTAAAGAAAAAAACTGACTTGGCTATATCCCATAAACTTTGGCATGATATTACATTGCTAACATTTTCTTTATTTAATTATTGATTATTTCTATGATCTGCTATTTGAGCCACTCAGTATTTGAAATGAAGTTATTTAGTTTCCAATTAATTTTTGGTTTATCTTTCCATGACCCTTTATTACATGTAATTCTCATTGTATCATGATCTGAAAAGTATGCATTATTTATTTCTGCCTTTCTGCATATGTTTAAAAGGTTTCTATGCCCCAGTACATGGTCAATTTTGGAATAGGTGTCATGTACTTCCAAGAACAAAGTATATTCTTTTCTGTCCCCAGTAAGTTTTCTCCAGAGGTCTAGCATATCTAAGTTTTCTAAGATTTTATTAACCTTCTTAACCGCCTTCTTTTTTTGGCTAGATTTATCTACTTCAGAGAGAGGGACAGTGAGGTCCCCTATTATTAAAATTTTGCTGTCTATGTCTCCTTATAATTTACTCAGCTTTTCTCCTAGGAATTTTGATACTCTACCACTAGATGCATATATATTTAATAATGATATAACTTTTAAGAAGATTCAGTTTGCTTCCTTATCTCTTTAAGAGATCAGTTTTTACTTTTGCTTTATTTGAAATCAGAATCACCACCCCTGATTTGTTTACTTCATTTGAAGCATAATTTATTTTGTTCCATCATTTTACCTTTACCTTTACCTCTCTCCTTCAAATGTTTTTCTTGTAAATGACATATTGTAGCATTCTAGTTTTGAATCCATTCTGCCATCTACTTCTTTTTTATGGGAGAGTTCATCTCATTCACACTTAGAGTTAAGGTTACTAATTCTATATTTCTCTCCTTTTTATCTTTCCCCATTTATATTTTTCTCTTTCCATTTTTCTTGTTCCTCCTCACCAAAATTTTTCTCCCTTTGCCCATTAGCTTTTCTTTTAAAATTTAACTTTCAGTCTATTTTCAATTATTCTTGTGCCATCCCCTTTCTTTCCCTTCCCTCCACTTCCCAGTATAGTAGGATAGATTTTTAACCTCAAGTGAAAATATATCTTAATCTCTCTCAGGGCTAAATATATTGAACAGAATTTGCTTAGTCTTCATACCCTCCCTTTTTCCCCTCTAAAATAATAGATCTTTGTGGGTCTGCACCTGGTGTTATTTATCAATCAAGTATCCTCAATCAAAACTTGATTAATTGATTTCTTGGTTGTTTGATAAGTTCAAAATGCTGTCAATAAAAATATAATCACAGATCGATTGATTGGATTGATTGTTTGATAAACAGCATTGCCTCAAAGTCACTAAATGTCCTCCCCTATTCGTTCTCATTAGAAATACTCTTCTCAAGAGTCATGAATTACATCAAATTATAATCACTTTATGCCTTAACTCTTTTTCAAGCACCCTCCAAGGGCATACAATTCTCAAATGTCAAAGAATCATCCAAAATCAAGTCATTTCGTGAACCATTTCTATTGCTCCCAAGAATAGTCTCCTGCTCTCCCCCCTTTTATGTCTCCAACCACAGTACTTAAAAGCCTTGTTAATTGAAGTATAGTTTAGGTTCAATGTTTCTAAGCAGGCCTTAATTAGCAATAGAGTCTCAAAGTACTCTAAGTAGTGGAACACTCTAAAGGTCCCTCTTCAGAACTTTACAATTGATTGTAAGGTATGGGAGACACTAACTCAGAACTGCCCAGCATAGGATGCCCTCATCAGAGAAAGTGATAAGTTTGTGAACAAACCAGAATTAAAGTAGTTCAAAGGAGACACATAAGTTTAGAGTAAAAAAACCCTGCTTTTCATCTGGAATTTTTGTCTCACATATAGTGATGTCATTCAATGAAAGACAAGAACCAACCATCCCTATGTCCTCTAAATCCAATCTCTTCAATTATATTCAACCCTTAACTATCCTAAGAGAAATACAATTCTCAGGTATAAATATATCTTTCCTTATGGGATTGCATATACAATTTGATGGTCTTGACTAACATTTGTTTTCTTTTCTTCTGTTTCTTTCCTTCCCCATTTTGTTTACCTTTTTATGGATCTCTTGAGTTGTTTATTTGACAATTGAATTCTCTGTTCAGTTCTGATCTTTTTATCAGAAAATTTTGGAAGTCTTCTATTTTGTTAAACATCCATCTTTTCCCCTGTTAGTATATGCTGAATTTTGTAGGGTAGTAAATTGTTGGTTGTAATACAAGGTCCTTTGCCCTCTAATATATTATTATTCAAGGTCCTTCAGTCCTTCACTGTTAAAGCTGATAAGTCCTATGTAAGTCTGATTGTGTTTCCTTTGTATTTAAATTTCTTTCTTTTTGTTGTTTGTAATATTTTTTTCTTTATTTGAGAATTCTGGAATTTGACTATGATAGCTCTTGGAGTTTTTGTCCTGGGCTCTCTTTCTGGAGAAATCCTGTGTATTCTTCATTGGCTACTTTGTCTTCTTGCTCTAGCAGATTTAGACAGTTTTCCCTGATAATTTCATGCTAGATGTTTTCCAGGTTCTTTTTTTTATTCTAGGCATTATGGTAGTTCAAATGATTCATAAATTATTTCTTCTGGATCTATTTTCCAAGTCATTCCTTTTTCCTAAAGTTACTTTATGTTTTCTTCAGTTTTTTTCAGACTTTTTACTTTGATGGAATCTTGTAGTCCCAAAGATTCATTGGTTTCTATTTGTTGAGTTATAATTTTTTGGGGTTTTATTTTCTTCATCTAGCTTTTGTGTTACCTTTTCTAGTTGGTCGATTTTTTTTTATTTTAGCTTTATTTCTAAAGGAGTTGATTTCTTTTTTTCTTTTTATTCTTTTTTAGGATTTTGCAAGGCAAATGGGGTTAAGTGGCTCACCCAAGGCCACACAGCTAGGTAATTAAGTGTCTGAGACTGGATTGGAACCCAGGTACTCCTAACTCCAAGACTGGTGCTTTATCTACCACCCCACCTAGCCACCACCATGGAGTTGATTTTTTTGGTTAATTTTTTCATAATTTGCATACATAGCTTTCATTTCTTTTTTCCATTTTTCTTCTTCCTCCTTTGATTTTTAAATTCTTTTTAACTTCTATTAGCTTTTGGATTTGAGTCTAATTCATAGACTGTTTTGAGACTATCCCTTTGCATAATTTTTCACTGTTTTGTTCTTCTGTATTGACATTGGGTGTCATCTTTATCTGCATAGTAGCTTTATATAGTGAGTGCTCTTTTATCATTTTTGCTCATCTTGAAATGTCTGAGCTCTGCTCCTGGGTTATGGGGAATATAGACCCAAGCATTTTATGGTGGGCCTAGGGTCTGATCCCAGGCTTGTTGGTCAAGAAGTTGCCTATGAAGTCTAGGACTTGTCTTTGCAGAGGATTATTTCCTCCTTTATGTCCAGGTTCCACCTATGCAGTGGTTTGTTCCCAACCCAAGTCTGTGTTTCGCTCTGGTGTTCCCAAGGGTTCAGACTTTGTTTGGGGTTGAGACCCTCCCTGCTGCCTTGCTATCTAGCCGTCAGGACCTCTGCTGTTGTCACGCTGTTGTGACCTGGTCTTTACTGTGGCTAAAAGCTTCCCACTTGCTTTCCTGTTCTCCCACCTCACTGGGCTTTACTTCCCCTTTTCCTCCAAAGAGACAAAGCTTCGCTGAAGATCTTCCACGATGTCTACTGTTGAAAACTTAGATGTATCTTGTCTTTTTTTGGGGGGGGGATCTGTAGCTTTAATGTCTTGCAGAGGCTTCATTTAGCTTTGAGTAGGGAAAAGCTCTGAGAGCATTCTAGCCTCACATCACCCTCTTGGCTCTGCCCCAGAAGTACTCCTCCCAGGCTTTCTTAACCCAAATTTGTACTGGTGTTAACAATTACCTATTAAGGTCAGATTACTCCTGAAATTTTTATCCCAAATCTGAAGCATTATAGCCAGAAAGCTTCCTTTCAAGGTGTCTAATTGTATACTATAAACTTGTGGTTGTGGTAATCATTTACCCTTCAAGTCCCATCCTTTATATGCCAGAAAGGAAACACTACTGAACACTATAATACTCAGTTTATATTTAATCTCTAACTAAGGGAGCTTATTCACTAAGTCTAAAGAACTTTATTTTTTGTCACCTCCCCTTTCTCCAACTGCCAGAAAGGGGAATTCAACTTTTAAAAAATTATTTTAATCCCATGATTATTTTATTACTAAAACTATAAATATATTTTGTGTTCTAAATTATCTATTATGTGATAAAGTATTATCCATCTATCTACTTCCAAAATCAATAAGTGACCTAGTCTTTAGAGAGTGTCTTTGATAGTCTGACTTAGCTATTAGGGGTTAAGTTTTTTTTAAAGAAGGGAGCTTAATAAAACAAACAATCTAAAAAATAAATCAAAGTCTGAAGATTTATGTTGGTTTTGTTTATAAACCAAATACAGTAGTTAGTGCTAATGTCAAAGTTGTTAATGATTTCAACTAGTATTTTAATTGATTCTTTAGTATTCTCTAAGTATATCACCTCAAATTTATCTCTTTTTTTCCCCCTCATTGCCTCTTCTAATCTCTTCCAGTTCTTTTTCTCATCTGATTGATATCTGTATTGTTTCTTTCTGACTGCCTACAGTACTTTCTCCTTCACATGAAAGTTCAGGAATTTGATTGTAATACTGCTGGGAGTTTCATTTTGATATCTCAGGAACTGATCAGTAGACTCTTTCAATGTCTTTTTTATTCTGTGATTCTAAGATATTAGGACTTGTTTGCCTTGATAATTTCTTGAAAGAGCCTATCCAGACTTTTTTTGTAATCATGAATTTCAAATAGTCCAGCAAATCTGAAATTATTTCTCATGGTTCTATTCCTTATGATAGTTGTTTTATTCAGTGAAGTATTTTACTTTTTTCTAATTTTTAATTCTTGTTATTTTGTTTAATTTATTCCTGCAGTCTGAGAGTCATTAAATAAGCTTGTACTTTTTCAATTCTAATTTTTAAGGTATAATTTTTTCAGTTAGCTTTGCATTTCTTTCTTTTTTTTCATTTGACTAATTCTTCTTAAGGAGTTGTTTTCTTAGGTTATTTTTATACCTACTCCCCCTCCTTTTCCTTCTTTAACAAGCTGGTGAATCTATTTTCATGATTCTCTTGTATACCTCTCATTTCTATTTCCAATTTTTCTTCTGTATCACATATATGATTTTTAAATTACTTTCTATCTCTTCGAGCATGGTTTTTGGGGACTGAAACCAATTCATATTTCTCTTTCAGTCTTTGTATATATATGTTTTGGCATTGTTGTTCTCTTCTTAGTTTTTATTTTCATATTTCCTGTTGCCACAGAAGTTTTCTAAGGTCAGTACTTTTTACTTTTTTTCTGCTGATTGTTCCAGCCTTTGTTGAGGTGTTAAAAGTTGAGATTTGGTCTTGGGGTAAAGGGACACTATTCTCTTTTCTTGCACAATGTATCAGGGGTCTGGCCCCTGGCTTATTGCTCTAGGGTATCATTGGGCTGATCACTTGCCTACTATGTCTGAACTTCCAGGCAACCCAGACTCTTATCACTAACATGGTCATTCATGAGTCTCTACTTGGAATATAAGGCATTTCATGAAACCATTCCATACCTACAAGCATCCTATAGAAACACAAGATTGTGAAGCACACCATGGTTGTTCAATGTTTCTTAGATAATGGATTTTATACATGTTAATTGAAGTAACAATTTCTTGAAGAGAATATTGAAGATATTCCAGGAGAGAGAGAGAGAGAGAGAGGGAGAGAGAGAGAGCAGTGTGTGTGTGTGTGTGTGTGTGTGTGTGTGTGTGTGTACATACATTAAGTTCAGGGAAGGCAGAAACTAAAGCCTCATAGTTTATGAGGGCCCTTGTAAAGAGTTCTGACTGCCGTATAGGCTAAATTGCAGCTATGTCTCCTGGGCATAGAGTCAGGAAGACCTGAGTTCAGATCCTGTCTTTGATATAATTTTCAAGACCCTGGGCAAGTCCCTCAACCTCTCTGTCTCTTTGGTTCAAGGTTGAACTAATTAAGCTCAGTGTAAGAGGGTCTTCCTCAGACTCTCCTCTCTCCATTTCAGAGGGAGCAAAGTATGCATACCATCTGAGTGATGGCATTCATTATGATATACCAAAATGGAAAGGCACTCAAATTCCAAAGTAATAAGCAGACCATATCAGTGTGGAAATCTAGGTGGCACAATGGTAAGAGCATGGGGCCTGCAGTCAGGAATATCTAAATTCAAATCCAGCCTCAGGCACTTACACGTGTGGCCTTGAGCAAGGACAAGTCAGAATATTCCAAGTCAAGTACTTTTAACATTTCTACCTCTTCAGTAAGTTTGATAACCCATGACAATTGTTTTATGACCTTCCAGAACTGTCTGAAGCACTAAGAGGTTAAGGTGACTTCTTCATGGGTATACTGTTCCTGTGATCCAAAGCAGTACTTTAGCTCTGAGCCTTCCTGACTCTGAAGTAGGCCCTCTGTCCTTAGATCTGACCTGTTCCTCTTCCATCCAGATGCAATTCACCTATTCCTTGAGTCTTTTTTATGATCCCAACTGCTAGTGGCCTCACTACCAAGCTGACTAGTACTTTGCCTTTATTTGCATTTCTTCTCTATTTTTCCTATATTAGAACAAAAGCTTCTAATAGTTAGGAACTGTATCACTAATAATGTTTCCATTTCCACAACCTAGCTCAGGACCTGTTACAAAGGAGTTACTTAAGAAATGGTTATTGATTGCTATATTTAGCCACCTGTTCTTCAATGTGTGTAGCACCTAGGAGGAACTTAATAACTATTGTGTAAATTGTTGTAGAATGGATATTAGTACTAGAGTGAATATGAATAATTATAGTTATATCTCTTATTGATCATTGTCATCAGTTACCCTTTTTTAAAATTTTTATTTGTTTATTGCAATGGGGTTAAGAGTGACTAGCCCAACATCATACAGATAGGAAATTATTAAGTGTCTGAGTTCATATTTGAATTCAGGTCCTCCTGACTCCAGGGCTGTTGGCTCTAACCACTGTACCACCTAGCTGCCCCATCAATTAGTCCTTCATTATTTTATTTTATTTATTATATCTAATTCATGTATCCATTTATTTTTAATTTGATATGTGGTGTGAGATGTGCTCTCCTATCTATTTCCCCCAAACTGTCTTTCAAATAATGTCATTTATTTCTTTTTTTTTATCAACTGCAATTTTTGGTTTATGAAAGTGCACCATTGGACAACCCTCTAAGTAGAGGGATTGAGATTATACTGTGTAATTGTAAATGGACCTGACTGCAGGGGAGGAAGAGAGGCAGGGAGCAGATCATATACCTGTGAAGGGAGGAGGGGCAAGGGATGGTTCAAGGACACATGGGGGTTGGGGACAGAGAAGAAAGAGCAGGAAGAAGGTTAGGTGGGTGTCAGGGCTAGTCACATGATGGCATGGTCAGGGCAAGAAGAAGTGGGGGAATGACTTATATAGCCTGGACACAGTCACAGAGAGGAAAGGACAGGTCACATGTGGACTGTGGAAAGACATGATATCCCAATTGTAGATGAATAGAAGACAGACATGTCGATGCCAGATTTCAAGCCAAGTCCTGATCTTGAGGTTGCAAAGGTGGAAGGAAACACTTTACATCCAAAACTGCTTTCTTTCCTCCTTGTCACCACTCCATTAATTTCCTTCCATTTCTTGATCAAATTTAATATATTTTCTTGGATGTTTTTTTTTTATTTCTTACATCATGGTATCCCATTTATGCCTCCCTCTCCTCCTCACTTAACGCCATGTCATGTAACAGATAGTATTATTTGTTATAGGAAGGAATAAAAATCAACCCAACTATATACCGCACAGAGGATACGATATTTGTGGCAAGAGACAGTCTTTTGAGGAACATTCTTGTTACTTCATGATTACTCCCTGTGGAAGCACATCTAATGTTAGAACACTAAGAGGAAAAGATACTTCTTGTGGCAGAGTCTCTGGGAACATTCCAGTTACTACAGATTTGTTCTTTGGGGAAGCACATTTAATGTCAGAATTTTCAGTGGATGAGATACTTATTGGGAAAGACTGACTGAGAAGATTCCAGTTACCACAGGCATACTTTCTGGGGAAGCACATCTACTCTTTGAACACTCAAAGGAAAAGATATTTATAGGAGTACAACTTTTCTGAGAATATTTTGGCATAAGAAAATATTAGGAAGCCTTTTGGGGAAAAAAGTCAATCTTTGAAAGATACAAAGGTGGGGCCTATGGTCTGTCCAGGGCATTCTGAGAACACACCTTTGCTTCTCTTACTTTGCCCGGGAAGGTTTCCCAGTTTCTTTCTTACATCACCTACTACAGGCTTGCTTTTTGTGGAAACACATCTACTATCACAACATTCAGCTGAAAAGATTTGGGTCTGGAATCACATGATCTAAGAGCATTCTAATTGCTATAGAAATACTCTCTGCAGAAACACATCAAGGGAAAAAATGGGCAAAAAAAAATAGAAGCCATTGATTGAATTATTCCCGATGAAAAGACAAGAGTTGAAAATGTGACTTTCAAATACAGGATCCAAAACTATTAAATGCAGGATCCAAGTCTTAAAAGGTAAATACAAAAGAGAAATCCTAATGGACTCTCTAAGGTTAAACTGTATACTTTTGTATAAGGGAAAATGATACATTATTTACAAAGGATTTTACAGAAAAAAAAGGGTTTGTGAAGGAGCCAATAAGTCATAGTTGATGTAGAAAAATGGACAAGTAAGAAATATGGATTCCAAGGGAGAGAAAGAATGGGAAAACATCTCACATAAAAATAGATGTGCCAGTAAGAACTTATACAGTGGTGTGGAAAATGGGGGTTGAGTTAATGTTTGACCCACACACAATTATATTGGTTCAAAAAGTAAGTATATATATTTACTTACTAGCTCATAAAAATCTGTCTGACCCTATATACAAGTAGAAAAAGGGGATAAACAAAAGAAAAAGAAGTGATAAAAGGGTAGGCCCAAAATAGACCTTAGAGGAGGAACAACTTAAAAAGAGAGAAGGAGAAATAAAAGAAAACAGGATGGAGGGAAAACCATAGCTAGTAATCATTATTGTATGAATAGGATGAAGTCACTCATAAAATGAAAGTGGGTAGCAAAATGAATTAGGAACCAGACTCCAACAACATGGTTTGTTGTGTTTTGTGTTTATAAGAAGTACATATAAATCCAAGAGAAACAGTTAAATTAAGGGACTGGAGGAGAAGCTGTTAGACTTCATATGAAGTAAAAAAAATGCCGAGGTAGCAATGATTATCTTAGATAAAACAAAAAGCCTTGATTAAAAAGGGCAAGTAGGGAAGCTATATATTGTTCAAAGGAACCATAGACAGTGAATTAATACCAATAGTAACCAGATATGTGGGAAATGGAATAGTATTCAGATTCTTAATGGAAATGTTAAATGAGTTAAAGGAGGAAATAGACTATAACATAATAGTGGGGGACTTCAACTTTTTCCAATGAGAAATAAAGATACTCAAATAAGAAAAGATCCAGGAATATGGATAGAATCTTAGAAACCTTAGATATGAGAGATCTCTGAAGAAAACTGGCATTATAAAGGAAAGTAAACATCTTGCTTTCTGTGAAGTTATATTATGCAAATTGAGCTTATGTTAGGAATTATGAAAGAAATCTGCAGTCCAAAAGAGGCCTATACAAACTTGGCCATAAAATACTGGAGCCTCTTTCTGCTTTTGCCCGTCTGATTGGTGCTCTGTGACCTGTTACCACCCATTACCTGCACATCCCCACAAAATCCTTTTAAGAAATCTTCCAAATGAAATAAAAACAGGTGGAGAGACAACCAACTCCACTACTGGGTCAGGGCTTGACTTGAGACCCCCATGCTGAGAGAGGAGACCTTGATTTCTGCCTGCTTACTGGTCAGAGAGTTTGGTCCCTGCATTCTGGTCTTGTGTCAATACTCTTTGGGTCCAGTGTGCCTGTTCAGGGTCCTCTCCTGAATGTTTCTGTGTCTGGCCCCCAGCTTTGCAACTGCTGGAATGTTCTCCCTTTCAGCTCCAGCCAGAACTTCATGTGGCTTGCCAAAGTGAGCTTTGTTTCTCCTCGTGTTCTTGCTTCTCTCTGTCCAGGCAACATGTGCCCTTGAAACTTGTGCTGGTCTCTCTTCCACAGGGGCACCACTCCCTCCTTCCTCTGCCCTTTTTACTATCCATGAGCAATTTCACATTATGGAAAAAAAATGCCTTATATAAGGGTCTGCAGAAAATTCCACTTATGAAGAGTCTTTTCTCAGCTGTATTCTTCACAGAAATTGGTCTTGAATTCTGTGCATCCCCAAAATATTTTTATGAAGTCCATGTTCCATAGAGATCAAAGAAAAGAGAACAGAACCTCTTTGCACAAAAATATGTACAGAAGCTATTTTGTTATGACAAAATCTTAGAAATTGATGGAGCTCATTGAAGAATTACTGAAGAAGTTGGTATGTGTGATTGGAATGAAATATGATTGGACTACAATAAAGGATAAGCAGGATAGTTTCTAAAAACCTGGAAAGACTTATATTAACTCATGCAATGTTAAATGAGGAGAACCAGGAGAAAAATCTACACTGTATTAGCAATATTGTAAAGGGGTCAACCGTGAAAGACTTAGTTACTCTGATGAAGACAATGATCTAACACAGTTCCAAAGGGACTGTGATGAAAAATGTTATTCATATCCTGAGAAACAACTGTTGAGCTCTGCATAAAGATATAAAGGATAAAAACTAAGAAGCAGATCAATTTAAAGGACCACAAATTCTACCTCAAATAGCAAAACTTCACTGATTATCTAATGGGCAGGATAAAATTGTGTTTGTATGTACAATTTTTTTCAAATGCATACAGTACTCATTAATAAATACTGTTTTCCTTTATTCAGTAGAATTGTTAGAGGTAATTTTTTTTTTTGCAAGGCAAATGGGGTTAAGTGGCTTGCCCAAGGCCACACAGCTAGGTAATTATTAAGTGTCTGAGATGGGATTTGAACCCAGGTACTCCTGGATCCAGGGCCGGTACTTTATCCACTGCACCACCTAGCCACCCCTAGAGGTAAAATTTAACACATATGCATATGTCCTAAAGTATATCTAAACAAATATGTGATAGGTTTTAAATTTGCTCTGTAGATAGGATAAAGGAAGGGGAAGTACAACTCGCCACTTTGCATGGGTTTCAGAATATAATTTGCAAATAGATGTTTTAAGTTCTAGAAAGAGCTTTAGTTTATCAAGTCAGTAAAAGGGAGCAACTACTACAGGAAATGATGAAGACATAAGCTGGTTGTGTGTTTTATAAGTTGGAGAAGTAACGCAAATGCCTCATTCTAGAATTTTACATGAATACCATAAATATTTGCTTTCACACAGTAAAATGTTGGTTCAAAAATAAATCTTCATTACCTACTAACTCCTAATAGACAATAATTTCATGATTATGGGATTTCAGATGAAATTTTGTACATTTCCTCCTTTAGCTGGGAGAAATTCTATCTTTAATTGCAGCATTTCAGATTTTGACAATACTTTGTCAGCAGGCCCGGTAAGATCCTGTTATAACAGGTCAAGTAGGAAGTCCAAAAGACCCTCACAGACAAAAGATCTTTTAAGAGATTTTGCTATGCTTTTCTCCCCAAAATGACTTCATTATTATTTTCTTAGTTTAAAACTAAAATATCCTTTTAAATGTAAACTGTTGAGTTACCCTGTCCACCAGGAAGATTAATTTGGCTCAGGAGAGAAAAGAAACATGTGTACACTCAAGTGGGGATGCTAGCAGGACAACTAGCAGAGCGGTTTATTGATAGTATTAGACACTTCTTTATAGCAGAAAACCACAAAATTAGCATACAAGATAAAACAATGATATTTCTCTAACTTGTAACCCAGGTCAAAACGTTTGGATACAGGGCTATCACTGAGAGAGGTCATGAATGATGCAGTTGTGTTATCACAACAGTGTTTCATGGAAAACCTTCAGCCTGAGGGTTACTTAAGTATGGGCTTTTAGTCATGAATTACTTTTAACCCAAATTCAACCAAGCAGCTCTCACACTTCCCCATTTTCTGTTTACACAACAAGCTCACAGTTGCCCAAATTGATGTTCAACCTGGGTTACGTGATTCTGAATTCTATTGAAAGCATATATAGTAGCTTTGGTTACAGAAAAAAAAATACTTTGATTAAACTTGGTAAACAGCAAAGGAGAAACACCAATAGAATCAATATAAGACACAATTGTATAATACTCTGGGTCCAGTATATGAAGAGGTTGTAAACATTTAATTATCAGTTGTCTTTTCAGGAATCAAGTCTCACTGGGAGGCTTCGTGGATGTCTTTAGCCAACTTATTCAAATCATCAATACCAAAAGATACAGTAAAATTCCCAGTCCGTTAAGGTGATTCCTAACCTTAATCCATTCCCATTGAGTATCATTATACTCCAGACTAGTCACACAAATTTGCATGCAGCCGTATTCACAACTAAGTGTCTGTCTAAACTCTACCATATCCAATTCATCTCCTATAGAAACTATTGTCTTCTTCAAACCCTCTAACATTTGCAAAAACTGCTTATCAATATCTGAATGTTTTTGGAAGCCCAAACTTATATTTTTACTAAGTTCGTCTAAATAATGTGCTTGAACTATTTCATTTTGTGCACAGCATATAGACAGGGCAAGTGATACAGATTAAGCTATAAGAGATACAAGCATAATAACTCTAACTACAGAACATCTAATACATCTCTTAAACCTTTCAGATGGGAGGTTTTCCTGTCATAGAATTAATTCACCAAAAACATGATCAGCACTGGCTTTGTATCATGCTTTGGTTTTTTACATCTTGAATGTGAAACCCACAGTCTTACTTAGAGCAAAGATAGTTTTTAAAATGAGAGAAAAGCAACAAATAATCAATATCATAATTACAAAAAAACTGAACACATGCCAATTACAGTTGGAGAAGACAACCAATTATACAATTTCTTGCTCAAATCTATATTTTCTTCCCTAACACAAATTGTTCATTACAGTAGTTTATAATGCATTAATCAAATAATAAAGATTTTCATAGTCTTCCTCTGAGCCTTTATTGCTGTAGTAACATTTTCTGACAATTCTTGAGTATATTTTTCTTCAATCCTTTCCTCATTCATCACTTCTTTACATATACATGCTCAAATAATACAATTGTAACAGTTAATATTATACCCCTCTTTTTCTCAGTAATGGACATAAATTTCTGTATATGGGATGTAACAAGCAACTGAGGGTGGAAAACGTTTATGTTTAAAATCTTAAGCATGTAAATTTAAACAGGGAGGTTCTGTAAGAAATCTTTTTTCTACCTTCAGTACTTTCTACAAATGGAACTCCTAATATTTCTAAGGTCCTAAATGCTCTTATCCTATAAATATTTGGATTAGTTGAATGATTAGTTTTACTTAATTTAATACATGGTTCAACAGTACAATTTTTACAAAAAACATATAGGTATCATACTATTTAGGTCAGAAAAATTATATCTAACTTCTCAACATCTCTTCTTTGATATCTCCAATATTAATGTTGTTTTATCCCAAATAATTTGCAACTTCCCCTTATCAAAATAACTTCATCCATACTTTTCTCCCCATAGTATAGTATTTACCCACGGAGGGTTTTGAACGATATTCAGTTCCTTTTGCAGTCCCCAAATTGTTCATGATTAATGTAAGCACCACAAGTTGTCCTTTAAGTCCATGTTGTGCTTTCCTTTTGCACGGTCTGTCCTTCCTTCTCTTATGCTTTCTTTCTCGATTTCTTAAGTGTAAGTTATTCATTTTCTGTATTACTTGACCATCTGGTCTGCAAAGTCTGATATTCTTTTCTGATATCCAGACAGTTTCTCCATCTGTGGACAAAGCAAAAGCATACCCTGGCGCCAAGGTTAGTAATTTATCAAGTGCTTTACAATGTCCATCTTTTGTATCCTTCCACATTAATCTATGAGTACTTTTTAGGGGTATTTATTATGTTATCTATGGTAATTTTGTAACCAAAGTGTTTTTCAGTCAGGGTTTTATTCTTATCATCCAAAGTCAAAGAATTTAATGAATACAAAGCTTTACTTAGACATCCTCTGGTATCTACTCCCCCACAATCTCCCTTTTCTGTTTAAGTAGGAACATATTTAACAACCTATTCTTCCTCTCAACTATAGATTGACATGTGGAATTATAAGGAATGCCTGTAATATGTTTTATATTGTAACATAGACAGAATTGTTTAAATGCTATAGAAGTATATCCAGGGCCATTATCAGTTTTTATGGATTTTGGTATCCCTGCAAACCTATTTAACAACCTATTCTTCCTCTCAACTATAGTTTGACATGTGAAATTATAAGGAATGCCTGTGATATGTTTTATATTCTAATATAAACAGAATTGTTTAAATGTCATAGAAGTGTATCCAGGGCCATTATCTGTTTTTATGGATTTTGATATCCCTGCAGAACAATAGAATAAATGATCAGTCACACCCTGAGTAGGCTTTGAACTTTATGCTATCACCATTATATATGAACTAAATGTATCTACAGTAACATGAATATATTTCATTTTTCCAAAAGGTGCTTAATGATTCACATCTATCTGCCATATCCCATTAGGAGTCTGGCCTATAGGATTCTTAAAATAATTTGGAGGGGTAGCTAAATACCCCTTTGTGGACAGGATTTTACTATATTCCTAGCTTGCTCTCTGGTGAATTTAAATTCTTTCTTTAGTAAAGTGGTATTCTGATGAATTTTTTTCCTTGTGAGATAGGTTACCTTACTCTTCTAACTAAGCTTTTAAGGAGTGGAAGGATTACTTGATCAGTCCTATGATTATCTATCTATCTATCTATCTATCTATCTATCTATCTATCTATCTATCTATCTAGGTTCAGGCAATCCAGGGTGGGTATTTAAATGTTCAATTAAAAAGGAATTATATCTATTTCTAATAACTTCTAGTAATTATTTTAAGAGTTGATATAATACTACACCAATGCTATGATTAATAAATGCTGTTTCTATGTGTCTGACAACATGATAACTATACTTATTATCTGTAAAAATATTAAGGAGTTGCCATTCTCTTAATACCAATAATATAGCATATAATTCATTCTTTTTTGTTGATATAAAAAGAGTATATATCATATCTTTTCTATTATTGCATATATATGCTTGGACCCTACAGATTTAGAATAAGGCCTATCATTTTGCTTAAAAATTTCAGGGAATGGGGTGGCTAGGTAGCTCAGTGGATAAAGCACAGGCCCTAGAGTCAGGAGTACCTAAGTTCAAATCCGGTCTCAGACACTTAATAATTACCTAGCTGTGTGGCCTTGAGCAAGCCACTTAAACTCATTTGCCTTGCAAACAAAGCCTAAAAAAAATTCAGGCAACCCAGAGAGTCATAACTTCTGATATTTCCCCTCAATATCTCTACAAAGCAATCGACCATTAATTCCTGACCTAGATATTACAGTAAAATAGTTTATATAGACTAAAATGGATCATATAACTTTTTCATCACTTTGCTTATCAGTAAGTTATCTAATTGTGGGTTACATAATTTTCAATTTGTCAATCATCTTTTAAAGTCCCTCACATATACTCAGTATTATTGGAAATAATTGCAGTTATGCTATACTTCCCAATGTCTTATACACCCTCCTTCTGAGTTTACCATTTTACTTCTTTAAAACTGAACATTTAATTTTTAACCTATGTGAAACATAAGATTTCCCAGCTGACATCTCATTCTTTCAAAGTTAATCTTAACCCTGAATATCTTTTACACGCAAATTTATTTCATATTTCTATATTATAATCTTATTTTCCTCTTATTCCAAATATACTCTTATTTTCAAAAACAAAATAACATTCACTATGAATTTGGTTTTAAATACATATGTGCATATATACATATATATATATATATATCCAAAAACCCAATGTAATTTTTTAACCAAAGCTAGTGTTACAAGATACATATATAATTTCTAATATATATATATATATAATTTCATAAACATGAGATGGGAAAACAAAACTTTTTGAAAACTCTGTGGGCCAAAAAAGACTGAGAGATACAACCTGTTGGCAAGGTATTCTCTAATTTTCTTAAAACAAATCTTTACAAATGTGATGGATGACACTTCAATTCATTCAAATTTTGTTATTTTAACACAATTTTAAATTTTCAAAAAGATTGTTTTAATCTGTTCTTATTCAAATGTTACTAATTATACATAACACATTTTCAATTTAAAGTATATTCCCCTTATTCCCTAAAACTTTACAATAAAAATTTTTCTTAAGACCAGATGTTTCTAAAAATATTTATGATTATAATATTTTCTTTATAGTTCTAATAATATAAATTCAAAACTCATTTTCAAAATTATTTTAAATTATTTTCCTTTTCAAAATATAAAAGTTTGCAAATTCTTCTTATCTGTATCAATGCTATTTTACTTTCTCAGTCGTCTAACTTGTAAGAGCTTTCTATCCTCCCTGACAAAATGATGTTCTGGCAATTGGAGATTACCCACATTTTGAGATATAAAGGTAGTGTGTACTAATACCTTACCTTTACTGTTTACCATTCCTCTGTCACCTCAAATTTTTTGAATAGATGAACTATATCCCCCTTTTTAGCAATTATAAAGCCTGATTAAAAGCACATACCTCATAAATCTGTGCTAACAAAGGTTTTGCTAGAATCCCAGCCTCTATCAAGGCCATTCTGACCCAATCTATTTTAGCATTCCTATTAGTTCTTTTTCTTGTTATGATTCTGGAGTAGCCAAAAGACATTATAACCAAAAAAAAACAAAATTAGTTTTTACAAACCCCTTAATTAAGTTATATATATTTTCAAATAACTTTGTACAGAGGATTAACACAAATTATAAAATTAACCAATTTGAAGAAACAGTTAACATTTACCTAGCAATTGCTTACATATCCAACTTTTCACTTTATGGGGCATATTACTTTTCCAATCAATTCACTGCCAGATAATGCAAAAGTGGTAGTTTAATGAAATTTTTAGATCATCCCAAACTCATTTAAACACATATCTTCATATAGACTTATAGCCTTCTATACTATCTTTTCTTACTACATAGATATGTAAATCCCTTTTCAAAGTTCCACAAATTTATTTTTTATTTATACAAAGTCAAACCTGCTCATACTTACTTTTTACATGCGTTTACTTTCATACTTCACAAATGGTGCAAAACTTCCAAGAGTCTCTATGTGTTTGTCATTTTTCCTTGCAACTCTTTGTTCTTTATCCAAATCTTTTTAGAACTCATTACTCAGACTGAACTACTTACATTTCCCTTAATATACTGTTCTATTTTTTCATAAATTCTTTTATTGACCAGTCAAGAAAAAAAATAATTTTAGGGACATTTTCAATTTCTACTAGGCCCCTTATTAGTATAATTTGCCAAATCATTTAGTAAAATTCTGTTGGACATTCAGATCAGAAAACAAACAATAGAAAAATAAGATAAATTAATAGAACCCCCCTTTTACCCCCAAAAACATGATTTTCAGGAAAATCTCTGGTGGTGTCAAATCATGAGATTTTGGCAAAAGAAAAAGATCCAATTTTGAAAAGACAGGAGAGGGGTGGCTAGCTCTCGCAATGGATAGAACACCGACCCTGGAGTTAGGAGTACCTGAGTTCAAATCTGGCCTCAGACACTTAATAATTACCTAGCTGTGTGGCCTTGGGCAAGCCACTTAACCCCATTTGCCTTGCAAAAACCCTTAAAAAAAAGAGAGAGAAAGAAAACAGGAATGGCCAGTCAGAACACAAAGACATGACAGCAGGCCTGACCATGCAGAGACAGCTAAGAGCTTCCTTCTGCCTGTATTTTAAAACAAACTCATATAAAACACATAAACAGAAACAGAGCACTTTGAATAGAGAGGTCCCCAAACTTTGGGGAAAACCCCACCTTGCTCTCACACTCAGGAAAATATAGAGAACATTCTATTTATCAGAATACATTTTTTCCATACAAAGGTATTAATATTTAATATATTCTAAATTTTAACTGGTATAACTTTTGAGAAAGTAAACCTGTTGGTCATTCAGAAATCCCTCAGCCTAATTGGAATATGCCCAGTCCTCCTTCTTCCAATAAAGTAAGCCAAATAACTTATTTTTAAGGGGACAGTCCCAAGGCTTTTCTGGATGGGTGGTGGAGTCTTCTGTTTTTAAATCCCCATTTGACCCATAATTTTCTGTAATAACTAACATTATCAGAATCTATATTGATAAACTCCTGAAGCTATGTTATGATATTATTCTGGTAAATGATTATTGTTTAGTTTCCCCTTATTTTATTTATATATTTTTGGCCTTACTTAGTACTCAAATTATATACTTTAGAATTAACCTGACTCTCTTGTCTTTTTGGAATTTGCTTCCCCCAAAATTTCTCAAATTAAAAATAACATTCATTTTTATGGTCTCTTTATATAACATATTTGGTAATATGCACTGTCTCTTTCCTGATCCTTTTAATTCCAAATAAATTTCCTTTTTAACACGTTAATCCAAGTCTTCATGAAGTAATTCTCTCTCTCTCTAGCTAGCCCTATTACTAAAAATATTCTTTCATTAATCTTCAAGGTTGAGAAATAAGAGTCAGAATTGCAAACATACAAGCTGCAGAGAGGGAGAAGGGGCGGGGAAGCATTCTGGCAGAATCACAATGAAGAAGCGGGGAAGAGAAAAAGTCAAAAGCATTTTGTCATATTAATATTCATTTATCTGTCCCCACATCATTCTCCAATCATGTAGATTTAAGTACCTTCTAAACTCAATTGTCCTTTACTTGGGAACCACGGAGAACATTTATAAATGTTCTGTTAAAACTTATCTATTTTTTTTCGATAATTTCTAACCCCTTCTCTTTAGCCAGTTTCTTTAAAATATTTACGTCCTGCCCTGGCTTCTTTAGTTCTATAAATAGTTTGTTCCCTATAGTACCCACTGTACCTGCTTGGAAAAAGAAAGTAAAAAGCCAATGCTGCTTATTGGCTTCTTTCTAACCCTTCCCTTCATCTGAATCATCCTGGGACTATCATGGCCTTACCAGGAGGTTTTCTTCTCCTGAAAGACTATCTCAGTCTTTGGATAACTTCAAATCCCAGTACCTACTCCACGTGAGGGTGCTAAATTTTGAGTTCCTCTGTCCACCAGGAGGATTAATTCAACTCAGGAGATAAAAGAAACAGGTGTACATTCAGGTGGGGATGCTAGCAGGATAACTAGCAGGACCCTTTATTGATAGTATCGGATAGTCCTTTATAGCAGAAAACCACAAAATTAGCATATAAGATAAAACAGTGATGTTTCTTTACCTTGCACAGGTGTAATCTAGGTTAAGAAGTTCCAGTACAGGGCTATCACACAAATTAGGTCATGGATGACACAGTTGTGTTATCACAGAAGTGTTCTGTGGAAAACCTTCACCCCGAGAGTCATCTAAGCATGGGCTTGTAGTCATAACTGACTTTTAAACCAAACTCACCCGAGCAACTCTCAACAATAAACAATATTCAAACTTAATTGTTTTATTCTGTAACAGGTTTTTTATGATCTGAAAGTATTCAAATCAAAGGGGGAGTAACCTATCTTTTTTCAGATTTTTATAATTCAAGAGAAAATATTGCATATTCAATATCAAGTATTTTACACTTGAAATATATTAGTCATGTGACAATAATCTAATGGGATACATTTTAAAATTATGGTACTTGGAAAATCCTTTATCTTATTTCCTTTGGTATTTTATTATTCACAACCAATGACATGTAAACTCAGTATAATGTTGTTCAGTATGCAGTAATTACAGTTGCTTAAAAAGGTGACAGTAGTTCTTTATATAGTGTCTACCACATGATAAGGCCTTTTCTTGTTCTTAAAGATTAAAGAATTTCAGGGGCCTGTTTTCTCTAGAATTGTAGAATGTTTAGATTTTAATTTCTCAATTATTGCTTGCTACTTTATAGTAATAAGACATAAATAATAAGTTAATTCTTGCATTAGGAGACTACTTTAGAGGAATATATAATTCAGTGAATAGTTAAGTGTTTATTTTTTAATCTTGTTTTATTTTACCAATTGGATCTATAATATAGTAAACTGTTTTAGCCAAATTACATAAATTTAGTCCACTTCAAAGTAACATTACTCAATCAAAGTTTCAAATTTAGATCCCAATTCTGACTTAGGGGGAGTCATCAAACCTTTTATTAAATCACAAAAATAGAAGACAAAAAACACTTCATTATTGCAATGCTGCTTTTTATCTATTTCCCCCATGAACTTTATCACATTCATTTGTATAATTTAAAAAGGTACTAGTCTAAAAGTATTTTACAGTATTTTAGAAATTTTTCATGTAATAGTATATTTTTAAAAGCACATTTTCATAAATTAACAAGGATTCATATTTCTAATCAAACATATCATATTCTTCCAAATTCTAGAAATAAAAAAAACATTTAGGAGTCTAAAATATGTTTTCTTTTTGCTGTTTTTTAGATATAATTCCAAATTCTGAACTTTTCCTCAAACCAAATTCAATGTTTTGAGTTGGATATAAATCTTATTCATTCATGTTATTATCTTTGATATGTTGTTTAGTTCAAAACCTGACAACATTTAAACACTGATATTTTGCTAAGTACTTCAGTAACATTTAATTGCTACAACAACTCTGGGATGTAGATTATGTTACTATAGATCTGTTGTTATTGTTTTAAATATATATCTTATATAAACAAAGATTGATCAAATTCTCTAATACACAATTATGAAAGTTTTCAACCCTATATATTCTTGATTTATAATATTGCGTTTTTACTTCTTTGGATCAACTAAAGAGCCAGATCAATTCCTTTTATAATTTTTTACTTAAAAACAACCATTGTCTCTGTCTTGCTTGAAAATTCCTCCACTATGGGATATTCTAGTCTCCCTACCACCTGGATTCCAGTTCCATTCTGAAGAAAAAAGGCTGGGGAGATCTGGATTGGTTACCTAAGTATAATCAAATTTTCAAAGTGGGATACTCACATTGGGGCAGTCTAGGACAGTGGTTAGACAACATATTGGAATTCCCTCAAGGAAATCTCCTGAACACCCTGTGGTAATTATAGAAATCAGACAAGGAAGCAGGAGTTATAATAGCGTATGTTAATGTGAATTGGCTAATATTTCGGGGTTTCCTCAACTTAGTATTTGTCCTGGGTCAGAGACACCTGGAGATCCTGTCAGTTGTGTTTTGGCTGGAGTCCAGGATTTGCAAGATTATAGTCTGAGAATATTCAGTCATGTCTTGGCAGTGTTCTGGTCAGTATGCTTCCTTCTGACTTACATTAATTTTGGTTTACATTATTTATAACTTTCATTGATAGTAACTCCATATTACCGTTATGATAGTTTTCACTGATAAAAACTTTTATTAAGAAGCCTACAGTATTCACGACATTTACTGCTAAAGACTTTTGCTACGAAACCCACATCATGGCTGTCACTGCTTGGGGTGGTCCACATTTATTCTGATTTTCACCAACAGGGGCCACAAAGGGCTTTAAGGCATTTTCTTTAAAAATATCTTGAAATACTCCCTTCAAAAATGTATTTTTCTTAATGAGAGCAAGATCATTCTTTGAATTTCCTTTCTCACAATTTCCACTGCTTTTCATTTAAGCTTAGCATTCATACTCTGTCAATGCAGACTCCAATTTCTCTTAAACTCTACCCATTTTTCTTTCTTTCCTGCTTGGTTAAACTGCCATCTTTTCTTTAATTTTACAAAACTCCTTTAAAACTGGAGCTTTTTCTGTTATTTTATTCTTCTCTTTCCTTAATTGCCACTAATTGCAAGATTTCAAATTTTAGGGCCCATTTTTTCAAAAGAGGTTATGCTAGAATTTATATCTTACACTGAGGCAAAAAATATCCTGAAGTATTTTGCAGTTTTAAGTTCTCAAAATTTACTTTTTTAATTAAAATCTTTAAGCAATACATTTCTTTCATTTTTTCTACCTTGAGTACCCTGTGTTAGGTGTTTATGTGCTTGATTTGTTCCCCTACTTTCTTACAAGTTTATATTCTTGTTTACTAATTCTTACCCTAACTTATCTTAGCATTACTTATTGTAGTTCTGTCAAAACACAATGTTCATTTTTACTGAAGTTTATACTTAACCTAAACAATTTATTTAAACTACAGAGATATAATTAAATTTCATTTACTTTTAGCTGCTTCCTGATTTCAAAAAAAGCTCTTCTCTTCTTGGAATGGTTTTGAACTCACCTTTAATCTGTGAGTCTCAAAGTAGGGGCTGATAACAGTGATTTTCTGCTGTCTTCAGGTTGGTTGTTTAAAGACAGTAAGTAACAGAAGGGTAAATAAAATCCAACTGTATTTAGTTTTAGTCTTGTGAATTCTCAAGATGATCTAGAGCTTTATTCTTCTGCCTTTTAAAATACAAATCATGCTACCTTCCTGCAATACATCTGACTCATCTTTCAGTTCAATTTTTAAGTATACCTTTAATGTACTCTAAAATTAAAACCAGGTTCATGGACTGACAACAAAACACTTCGTTTCTCTTTTTAAAATTTTGAGATGTGAAATTATTTAAATTCACAGAAGTTTTATTCTGATTTCCCCTGTACTATTTTCCTGTGTCATTATTCTTACTTTAATTCTTCTCTGAATTTAACTGAATTTGTATTTCACTGAATCTCTTCTGAGCAGATTCCATGATTAATAAATTCAAAATGCAGTTTTAGAATAAATTTCTAGTCATTTTAAAGTTTTACATTTGTTGTATTACTCAGATATTCAGTTTTGTTTTTATTAAAATTTACAAAGTTTGCTGTTACTTCAAAAGCCCATCAAAATACTTCATAACAACTTTGAAATCACAATTGAGAAATTCCCAGTAGGGAATAAAAAATTTAGTTTCTAATGATTATCAACATGATTTTTTTATCTGACTTTCATCTCTGCAACTTCCAATATGACTAGTCTGAAAATAGAGGAAAGAAAACCTTGCTTTTCTGAGGACCTTTTGAAAAGTTGTATTTTTAATAGTCTTTATCCTTTCATTCATTTATCCAAACAAAAAACAGGATGAAACAAATGCTTGGAATGACCTTCCAGCATGGACTGGCACAAACTACAAATAAGATAGCAAAGATTTTTGTATTGTCTGAGGTTACTTTGAAAGGGATTTCTCTTTCTAGCTCTTCCTGCTCTTTAGGACTAGACATATATAGAAAAGTTGAGGAATTATGAGGGTTTATATTATAAGCTGCAACTTTACTAAAATTGCTAATTGTTTCCAGTAGTTTTTTGAATGATTTCTTGGGATTCTCTAAGTAGACCATCCTGTCATCTGCAAAGAGTGAGAGTTTTGTCTCTTCCTTTCCAATTCTAATTCCTTCAATTTCTTTTTCTTCTCTAATTGCTGAAGCTAACATTTCTAATACAATATTGAATAGTAGTGGTGATAATGGGCACCCTTGTTTCACCCCTGATCTTATTGGGAATGCCTGTAGTCACTCCCCATTGAATATAATGCTTGTTGATGGTTTCAGGTAGATACTGCTAATTATTCTAAGGAACAGTTCATTTATTCTTACACTCTCTAGTTGTTTTTAGTAGGAATCTATGCTGTATTTTGTCAAAAGCTTTTGCAACATCTATTGATATGATCATATAATTTCTGAGAGGATTTTGTTGATATAATTCAGTATACTAACAGTTTTCATAATATTGAACCAACCTTGTATTCCTGGGATAAATCCTACTTGATCATAATGTATTATCCCAGTGATAACTTGTAATCATTTTGCTAAGATTTTAAGATTCTGGCATCTATATTCATTAGGGAGATAGGTCTATAATTTTCTTTCTCTGTTTTAACTCTTCCTGGTTTAGGTATCAGCACCATATTGTTTTCACAGAAAGAGTTAGGCAGAGTTCCATCTTTCCCTGTTTTTCAAAAGAGCTTATATAGAATTGGACCCAATTGTTCCTTGAATGTTTGGAAGAATTCACTTGTTAATCCATCAGGCCCTGGCGATTTTTTCTTATGGAGTTCAATGATGGCTTGTTGAAATTCGTTTTCTGAGATAGGGGTATTTAGGTATTTAATCTCCTCTTCATTTAACCTGGGCAACTTATATTTTTGTAAATATTCATCTATTTCACTTAGATTATCAAATTTATTGGCATAGAGGTGGGCAAAATAATTTGGAATTATTACTTTAATTTCTCCCTCATTGGTGATCAGTTCACCTTTTTCATTTATGATACTATCAATTTGGTTTTCTTCTTTCTTTTTTTAATCAAATTGACCAGAGGTTTATCAATTTTATTGGTTTTTACATAAAACCAACTTTTGGTTTTATTTATTAATTCATTAGATTTTTGCTTTTGCTTTTTATTAATTTCTCCTTTAATTTTTATTCTTTCTAATTTGGGATTTCCTTGGGTATTTTTAATTTGTCCTTTCTCTAATTTTTTTAGTTTCAGGTTTAGTTGATTGATTTCCTCTTTCTCTAATTAATTCATGTAAGTATTTAAAGATTTAATATATCCCCTGAGAGCCTCTTTGAGTGAATCCCATATATTTTGGTATGTTGTTTCATTATTGCCATTATCTAGGATAAAATGGTTAATTCTTTCTATAATTTGTTTTTTTGTCCACTCATTCTTTAAAATGGGGTTAATCAGTTTCCAATTGGTTCTGGGTCTATATATCCTTGGTCCAATATTGTATATGACTTTTATGGCATTGTGATCTGAGAAAGATGTATTCACTATTTCTGCCTTTCTGCAGTTGATCATTAGGTTTTTATGTCCTAGTATATGGTCAATTTTTTTTTTATAAGTACCACGTACTTCAGAGGAAAAAAGGTATATTCCATTCTATCCCCATTCAATTTCCTCCAAAAGTCTACCATATCTAGTTTTTCTAACAATCCATTTGCCTCCTTAACTTATTTCTTGTTTATTTTGTGATTTGATTTATCTAGATCTGAGAGGGGGAGGTTGAGGTATCCGACTAGTAGAGTTTTGCTTTCTATGTCTTCCTATAGTTCTTTCAGTTTCTCCTCTAATAATTTGGATGCTATCCAATTGGGTGCATATATATATATATATATATATATATATATATATATATTCAGTATTAATATAACTTTATTATCTATGGTACCTTTTAGGAGATTAATGTTTCCTTCCCCATCTCTTTTAATGTTATCCATTTTTGTAGCTGCTTTGTCTGATATGAGGATTGCAACCTCTGCTTTTTTTTTACAAGGCAAATGGGGTTAAGTGACTTGCCCAAGGCCACATATCTAGGTAATTTTTAAGTGTCTGAGGCTGGATTTGAACTCAGGTGCTCCTGAATCCAGGGCCGGTGCTCTATCCACTTTGCCACCTAGCTTCCTGTACCCCTGCTTTTTTAACTTCAGCTGAAACAAAATATATTTTGCTCCAACCTTTTACCTTTACTCTGTATGTATCACTCTGCTTCAGACTAGTTTCTTGTAAGCAGGATATTGTAGGATTCTGGTTTTTAATCCACTCTGCTATTCACTTATGTTTTCAGGGACAGTTCATTCCAATCAAATTCAAAGTTATGGTTACTAATTCTTTATTGCCCTCCATGCTATCTTCCCTCTGTTTGTATTTTTCCCCTTTCCCCCCTTTATGTGTATTCCCCAGTATTTTGTTTCTGAATACCACCCCCTTCAGTGTGTTTGCCCTCCTATATCACATCCTCCCCTTTCTTTGCCCTTTCCCTTTTTCCCTTTATCCTTCCCTTCCTTTTATTAGTTCCCCTTTCCCCCACCCCTTCACTTTCTCTGTCCCCTCTCCCCTTTTTCCCTTTTAATATTTGAAAGGTTAGATTTTTTTTAAATTAACTAAGTATGTGAAAGTTGACTTTAAGCCAAGTCTGATGAGAAGAAGATTAAAGTGTTTCTCATCTCCTCCCTTCTTCCCCTATATTACCATAGGCATTTTGCACCTCTTAGAGTAATTAGATTTACCCCATTCAATCCCCTCCCTCCTCCCATCTCCTTCCTGTCCCCCTTTTTAAGGAGGTAGTATTTTTGAAATCATTCTGTCTGAATCATAGAAAATTCTGAGTATATGTCACTTTTAGCTAAGTACATTCTGTCTAGTAGAGTTAAAATTCTTCAGAGTTATTAGAGTCTTTCTTACAAGTGGGGTTATAGCCAGTTTCATCTCATTGGATAGCAGTCTAATGGATAGGTCATGAATGACCATCATTTCTGGCTAGGTACATCCTCTTTGTTAGAGTTACAATTCTCAAGATTTATGAGAATCTTTTCCCCCTTTCTGGGTTATAGCCACTTTCAACTTATTGTATAGCTGTTTTTATCCCTTGTATCATCCCCCCATTTTTTTAACCTTTTCATGTGTCTCTTGAATCTCCTGTTTGATGCCCAAATTTTCTATTTAGCTCTGATCTTTTCATTAGTAATTTTTTGGAATTCTTCCATTTTGTTAAATATTCACTTTTTCCCCTGGAATAGAAGGCTCAGCTGTGCGGGATAGTGGATTCTTGACTGCATTCCAACTCCCTTGCTCTTTGAAATATCTCATTCCCAACCCTTCAATCCCTTAATGTTGAGGCAGCCAGGTCCTGTGTAATTCTTCCCATGGATCCTTCATATTTAAATTGTTTCCTTCTGGCTGCCTCCAGGATTTTCTCTTTTTCCTTATAGTTCTGGAATTTTGCCACAACTTTCCTTGCTCTTTTCATTTTAGTTTTTTCTTTTTCGGGAGGGGATGGATGTATTTTTTTAATAACTACTTTGACCTCTGGTTCCATGATATCAGGGCAATTTTCCATCACTAGATCCTCTAACACTAAGTACAGGCTTTTTTTCTCTTCAATGTTTTCAAGAAGTTCAATAATTCTCAGGTTGCCCCTCCTCGACCTATTCTTGAGGTCAGTGGTTTTGCTGATGAGGTATTTTACATTTTCTTCTATTTTTTTATATTTTTGATTTTTTTTAGCTGTCTCTTGCTGTGTCATGAAGTCATTAGTTTCTGTAGACTCCATTCTATTTTTTAGGAAGGAGTTTTCTTCATTAACCTTTTGCAACTCCTTTTCCACTTGATCATTTCTACTTTTGAAAGTGCTTTCCATTTGACCAGTTGAGGTTTTGAGAGAATTATTTTCTTTTTGCATTTCTCCAATTGAGGATTTGAGATAATTATTCTCATTTTGTATTTGACCAATTGAGGATCTGAGAGATGTACTCTCATTTTTTAGTTGTCCAATTGTATTTTCTAAGGATTTGTTTTGTTGTTGCAAGGTATTACTTGTCTCTCCCAAATTTTCCAGCTGATTTTTACACTCCTTCCCTATTTCCTCAAGGAAGTCTTTCTGTGCTGAAGACCAGATCATATTCTCCTCAGAGGTTCTAGGTCTCTGTCTTTCTGTGCTGAAGACCAGATCATATTCTCCTCAGAGGTTCTAGGTCTCTCTGAGTTAGCGTCTTTTCCTTTCAGGAATTTTTCTATGGATCCATCTTTCCACTGATCCTTTTTCCTTTTGCTAAGACCTTGAGTTGGAGAGGGCCTGGTTCACAGGGGCTTGGGAATCACTAGAGGTTTTGCTCACTGAGTGAAATTTCTCTGGTTCACCAGTAGGAGGTGCTGATTGCTTTCTCTGGAGTTTCTGTGACCTTGATTGAGGCCTTCTCCCTTAGCTTGAAGGGAGTGATTGAAGCTATTGAATACCTTTTTCCTTCAATCAGTGGTGGGCTTTACCCTGGGGTGAGGTTACCCCTTTTCCTATTGTCAGCTGGGCTGGTTCTTCTGCTTATACATCTGTGCCTGAAGCAGAAGTAGTCTCTGATTGTGTTTGTTCTGGGAAGAATCCTCAGCTGCAATGAAGGTGTGGACTCAGCGTTCCTCAGACCAGAGTAGCCCAGGGATGGTGTCCCCAGCTCTTCTGCACTAGAACTCTGCCCCCAGCCCTGTTGGCAAGCTCCAGAGGGTCAGCACCAACATCAGTGCCTCTGCTCCCTAGGTGACTCAGGTCCCTGTGTACTAGCCCCACCGCTGATCCAGTAGGTCTGTCTCTCAGGCCCTCAGACTCCCTGGATCCAATTCAACTGCTAATCTGGCTGATCCTGGGCTGATCCGCCCTCTGTGCCCAGACTCACCAGCTTGGATTCGCCCAAGGTTCCTGTGGGAGACAATGCTTGAGGTAGATGTTCTTTTTCCTGGCTTTTTTTTCTGGGTTTTGTGGGTCTGGTCTCTGTTAAGAGATTTGTTTCATATCATAGTTGGGGAAAGATCAATAGACTTTAGAACTGTGCCTGTCTTCTCTCTGCCATCTTGGCCAGAAGTCGAAATTCATCTTACTTTACATGAAATTAGAAGACAAATGGAGAAAAAGACGAAGGAGTGATTGAAAGGAGGGTAGATTAAGGGAGGCTGTAGTCAAAATCAAATAAATTTTTTTTGGGGGGAGAAGATGAAATGATAGAGAGAAAATAGGATAAAGAGGGAAAAACAGGATAACAGAAAATAGTAATCATAGATGTGAAAAAAAATTTGAAACAAGTTTCTCTGATAAAGACCTCATTTCTCAAATATATAGGGAATTGGAATAAATTTATGAAAATAAGTTGATAAATGTCCAAAATGTTGATTTTAACTCATCTTTCTGACTCCAGGTGCAGGACACTAAACCCTCTGCCAATAGCTGCATATTGTGTTATCTGAGAGAGTTGCTGTTTAGTGTCCAAGGTCACATAGCTGGCAAGCTTCTGAGGCCGGTTTTGAATTTAGGAAGATGAGCTGTCCAGACTTCAGACAAGGCATTCTATCCACTGTGCCACCTACTGACTCAATGAGAAAGTTCTTAGAACACCAAAAACCAGCAGAAGGAATTTTTAAAAATCAGCAATAATAATTCATATCTTAGGGGTAGCTATGTGGTGCAGTGGATAGAGCACTGACCCTACAGTCAAGAGGATCTGAGTTCAAATCTGACCTCAGACATTAAATCATTGCCTAGATGTGTGACCTTGGGCAAGTCACTTAACACCATTGCCTTAAATAAAAATAAAAAGTAATTTATATCTATTCTGTTCCATGGATCAGATAAGGGCAAGGATGGGATAACTTAGAAAACGCCAATCCAAAATACTTATGATAAAAACTTTATTTCAATAAAATTTATATCAGCTTCTTATTCCAAATTAAAACTTAGAACTAACAACACAAAGAACAGGAGAGAACCCGAAAACAGGATGGCTTATATGGATAAATGAAAAACTTGTATCAAAAATGTAATTCCATCTAGAGCTATGGTCAGGTAAGACAAGTATTGACATTAATAGGATTGGTAGTGAATGCAGAAGAACTTTAAAAAGTAAAGCTTTAAGTTGATCAAAATTAAATGTACTTTTCTTTGTCTTTTTAAATTCATGAAGTGTTAGATATAGGCAGCAATTAAAATGAAATTTACTTTCAAAAATCTAAAAATAAACAACTACCTGGGAATTTGGATTAGGATCAGTCCAAGAACAGAGATGATCAAGGCTATTAGAGAGCTTGGAGTATAGAATGACTAGTCTGGAAGATGACACAGAGAATAGTGGTAGTTCTGGCAGGTCACTTAGAAGAAGAGATAACAGTGAGAAGAGAGAGTCCTTACAATATATGATGGTCAGAAGGAAACAATGATGGAATAGCACAGAATGTTGAGGATTGAAGGGTCCTCTGTCTATAAAAACTAGGAAATATTTATTAGGTAATATTCATATCACATAATATCTCGTGTGATCTTCAATAATACTGTTAAGGTAAGTGTGAATATCATCTCCATTTGGGAGCAGAGAAAATTAAGGAAGTCAAACTTAAGATGCTGCCCCAGGATTTCAGACCTAGGATGTGTTAAAGATTAAATTTAAACTTAGCTCTTTCTGACTCCAGCTCTAGAACTCTAAGAACTAAGCCAGCCAAATTTGATACCTTGGACCTTAGACACCAAAGTTCTTGGAACCTTATTTCCTTTTTAAAAGGGGTTAACTTTATCACCTAGGGGGCAGCTAGGTGGCACAGTAGATTGAGCCTTGGTCCTGGAGTCAGGAGAACCTGAGTTCAAATCTGGTATCAGACACTTAAAAATTAGCTAGCTTTCCGACCTTGGGCAAGTCACTTAACCCCATTGCCTTGCCAAACAAAATAAAAAAGTTATATCACGCCGGATGGGTGTGAGAGTAAATTGAGATACTTCATATGTAGCCCAGATTTGAAGCTGCTTTCCTGATCCACATTCACACTGAGAACTCAGATCCCCAATGATTTCTCTTGCATCTGCCTTCAGAGTTTTACAGGTAGGCCTGAGGTTTTATAGGGGAGGGGCAGGTCATGAATCATGCTACCCCCACATTATGCTTCTTTCATGAAGAGCAATTGAAATAATAAACCCACTTGACTTAATTAATTTTAGGAGCAAATGTGAAATACTATGATAATAAAAAAATCTGTTCTTCCTGGTCAAGGAGCATACACCCTAAGTCCCAAGTCTATGACACTCTCTTCTCTGTATTTTCTGAAAATCTACCTCTATCATTGTCCTTGGGGAGATATAGAATTCAGGGAAGAATTTGTCTTCATGCTTTATGGATTGAATCAATCCTACAAAGATTTATTAAATGACTACAATATGCTAGGTCAAGTACTCTTCCTCTATCACATATATCTCATCAGGAGAAATAAAGCCAGTTCTTTATTTGCTTGATTGTTAGGCTGATTGTTCTTATATAAATATAAAACTCCCTTTTCTTTTCTTGATGTTGACTTAGACAAGGGACAAGTATTGCTGTACCCATGGGAAAATGAATTTAAACACCCCTTAGAGGCCCAGTTGTTCACTGTAAAGAACACTGCTTACAGTGATGTATTTAGACCTGTGTTTAAATTCTATTTTTTTTACTTTGTACCTATATGATCTTGGACTAGTCACTTTCCCTCCCCATGTCTCAGTTTGCTCAACAAAAGAATGATTTTATTGAATTAGATAGCCTGTGGGGACATTTGAAGCATTGAAGGATGCTTTGACCAATCTAAGTTCAACTTGAAGAATATCCACCAAGGGGAGACAAGCTATGGACACATTAATTCCAACAGTGTATCTTGGCATTGTAACAGTATCTAATGTTTCTTTAAGTAACAGTATGATCTTTCTTCTTTGTACAGAGGTGAAGGACTAGAGATGCAGAACATTATATATACATTTAGATGTGGTCAAATTGTGGGTCAGTTTTTCTCACTGATTTTGTTCATTAGAAAGGACAATATGTTGGGGAGAAAAATAGAAGGAAATGTCTGGCTTAGGAAGTAAAGCACCAATGAAAATGAAAACAGGTTCATGCTATACTGAAAGTAGGAGATGTTGTGTTCTTGGAATCAGAAGGAAGAAGGGTTTGAAATTTCTTCTTTAACAGTTAATAGATTTGTCACTGTGGTAAATCCACTAACATCTGAGAAGCTCAATTGCCTCACTTCTAACATAGAAATGATAATATCTCTATGGAATCTGTGAGAATAAAATGACATAATCCATGTGCCAATTTACATTGGCAGTTTCATCCCCCAAAGGGTACCTACTACATCTTTACTCAAAGTTCAGAGGTAGGCCTGAGGTGGGGAGGGAGAGCCCTATGACCACCATGAGCCTCAACAGTGCGTGTTTCCCCGTGATGATCAGTAAGTACCATTTAGTTCCCCTGACTTAATTTTCATCCACAAAATATTATTTATTACAGTGATAGTTGGCAAAACAAAATAGTATAAAACAAAAATCTGCCACCCAAATTTCTCAATGTGAACACCCACCACCTCCTGGCATGAGAGTAAAATCAGGATCCTGATAAAGATCTATCTAGCATGGGAGCCAGCAAATCAAGATTTGGTGTTTCTTGGAAACATACCAGTCTTCATGGCAACTGGTGATCAGGCTCAACTGATGTTGCCTTCCTAAACAGTGAATATTTCCTTAGCAGAATCTCACTGTTTGAAGGGAGGGGTTTCTGCCTAGAGCCAAAAATGAATTCCTTTCCTTCTCTAGATAAAAAGAGGAAATCCAGCAAGATAAATTCAAATGAAGTGTTACAAAAAAGGACCAGTAATTCACCTCTCTCCACTTGCCTCTACATTCTCAGAAGATATATGCAAATTGACCAAGGTATTCCTATCAGAGCCTAATACTGGAACTTCTTCAAGCTCCAGAGGCTTTGCCAAAAATCATTCTCCCCTCCCTCCATTCAATGAACTGCAGACATATTGTGCCCAATTATGTTAGAAGGAAAATAGAGGAGGAAAGTGAACCTGAAGGTATGGTGCTCTTTACCTGGGGTCAGTCCTGGGTGAGCTACCTTAGAAATATAGAAATTTTACCCAAGTTCCATCCCATACTCCTTCCTCCCCTGCAAACTGTGATAGAGGCTGATTAAGGCTAAATGCAGAAAGAAAAGAGGAAGTGAGCAGGGAGTTGTGCCTGCTTTTCCCATATCCCAAACCACCTAGCTGCAAACTCTCTTCTCTACACAAAATCCATGAAATAAGAGAATATTGCCACAAATTTTAAAGTCACTATACTCTACCTGATCTTATTGGGATTATATGCACCCTCAGTATCTGAATGATAATTTACTCCCACAGTACCCAATCAAAAATGTTTCTCTCTCAAGGAAGAAGACTTATTAGCCATAGAGGAAGAGTTTCATTTAAAACCATAGCTTCCTTTTTTTAGTTTTTTTTGAAAGGCAATGGGGTTAAAGTGGTTTGCCCAAGCCCACACAGTTAGGCAATTATTAAGTGTCTGAGTCTGGATTTGAACGCAGGTACTCCTGACTCCAGGGCCAGTGCTCTATCCACTATGCCACCTAGCCACCCCCACAGCTTCCTCTTAAACTCCTATTTTAATTCTTTGATGTTACGAAAGAAGAGTTATTAAAATGAACATATAAATAATTTCCAAAGGACAAAATGGGAAAGAAACTGACTTTTATAAAAGAAAGAACTGGATAGAGAATAAACAATTTAGGTGCAAAAACCTCCTCACATAACAATCTACGGGACTGAGATCAGTTTCTCCTCCAACATTGTCAAGGAGAGAAATGTACAGATCAGAAGCAACACAAACTTGGGATAAGAGAGTGGACATTTTCAGTTTCTGTCAAATCATTCTTCGTAAAAGACTATCGGTTCTTCCCACAGCATCCATAAAACTCATGGTCACCTATCACAGTGTGCTGAGTCAGGATTTCTTCAATGTCAAAGTATTGAGTTTCTCAGGAAATTAAGAGTTTATCAATTGACTCTGCCCCCCAACCATGCTATGGGAATGAACAAACCAGACAAGAGAATAGATAGGATTCTTCCAGTGCTGGAGGAGTCTGTGAGTTCTGCCTTGTGGAATCTTGTAGGGATGGACTGCACTGAACCATCCCTGCTTAAGAGAAATGACTTACTTTGTTGTCATGACTTCTCAGAAGTGGAAGTCATAAGTATTAACTTCTGAAGGCATTTAAATTTATTTTGTGATTTTGTGATTAAAGTTTGTTTCCTTCATTATATATAAACATCCCTAGAGCCTAGAATGGTGCTTGAGTCATGCTAGGTGCTTAATAAATCCTTGTTGACTCATTGACCTGACTTGCATAGGAATGCATTGCTCCAATTGTTGGCACTCAGCATTCTACCAATTAGTGACATTCCAGGAACTAAAGGAGAGAATGGCTTAATGCAGTAGAAGTCCCAAAATCTCCTTTGTGGACATGTGCCCAAATCCTTTACTGGGGAAGAGTATAACTGAAAAATAGCTTGATCTGTGATTCAAAGAATCAAAGAAATGGGGACAAGTCAGATATGTACAAAATTATTTCTAACTTTTTTATGTTGGCAATGAAATGGAATCTGATGGGGGTTCTCATAAATTTGGAATGACTATTGGAACAATATAAGGTATATGAATGTATTAGAACATTATTACTCTTTAAGAAATTATAAAGTGAATTATTTCATAAAAACTTAGGAAGACTTATGATTTTCATGGAGTGAAATGAGTAGAACCAGGGGAATATAAAAATATAAAGAAGTGGTGTTAAATTCAAGATACAGGAACTTGTTTCTAAGGCTTTTGCTATCTTTTATTTCTCAGTGATAGAGAGGGAGGAGATATGTGAGAAAAGCATAGGAGACAGAGAATATTTTTGAAAACAAACTGTATTTCAATAAGCACAGAGGTCATTATCAACAATTGGTTATCATTTTTAAAATTCTATCAAGAAGGCTTCATCCATTAAAAAGTAATCAAATGAAGTGGATAGGATAATCAGTGGCATTCTTTCCTTACTTCCTTGAGATGCTTTCCAGTCTGACATTCTTTGATCTAATGATCATATTTGACATTGAAAACCCTTCAAAATCTGATATTCCATGTTGTCAAGTCTCTTCCAGCTATAATATTTTTTATTTCTAGAGGCCTTGAAGTCAGGCAAGAGTTTGGGTACCTGGAAGAAAAAACATACTGGGACAACATGCCAAGAAGATCCACTTACCTCCAAACTCCCTTCTCTGCACAAAATTCATGAAATAAGAGCATATTGCAAAATTTTTTAAAGTCACTATACTCTACCTGATGTTATTGGAACTATATTCACCCTCAGTATGTGAGTGAGAACTTACTCCCACAGTACCCAAGCAAAAATGCTTCTCTCTCAAGGAAGAAGACTTAGTAGCCATAGAGAAAGAGTTTCATTTAAAACCACAGCTTCCTCTTAAACTCTATTTTAATTGCTTGATGTTGGGGTTTTGGGGTTATTTTTTAGATTTTTCAAGGCAATGGGGTTAAGTGGCTTGCCCAAGGCCACACAGCTAGGTAATTATTAAGTGTCTGTGGTTGTATTTGAACCCAAGTACTCCTGACTCCAAGGCTGGTGCTCTATTCACTGTGCCACCTAGCCACCTCTAATTGCTTGATGTTATGAAAGAAGAGTCATAAAAATGAACATATAAATAATTTCCAAAGGACAGAATGGGAA
This sequence comes from Macrotis lagotis, assembly GCF_037893015.1. Lineage (NCBI taxonomy): Eukaryota > Metazoa > Chordata > Mammalia > Peramelemorphia > Peramelidae > Macrotis > Macrotis lagotis. The sequence goes on from NC_133666.1 coordinate 91,012,265, forward strand.
AGAAACTGACTTCGATAAAAGAATTGTATAGAGAATAAACAATTTAGATGCAAAAACCTCCTCACATAGCAAACTAATGGACTGAGATCAATATTTCTGTGAGATAGCCAAGGCCTATTAAAACAAACTCAAGATACAAAACTAGATCCTCAACTGTAAGGTATCTCTTTTCACTAACAGAAGATCTGAAAAATATATAAGGGAGAAGTGATTTAATCTCACTGTACTACAAGAAAACCTTAAAATACAGAAAGTCTAGGCATAAAATGTCAAGAAATCACAGATGAGGACTGGCTACATCTCTATGATCCTTAAGTATAAAATGAAAGGAAAAAAACATACTTTTCAGCTCCTTGCTGAAACTCCATATTTTAAACATCAAAATATAAAATCCAGAGCCTCCAAATTAAAAAGAAAATACAAAAAGAAAAAAAGTACACATACCAATACACCAGAGTCAGTATCACTTAAGATGTGGTAACTTGTATCATTCAGGACAAGTGAGATAAGAAGATCATATTCCAGTTGGTAGAAACTAAAGCAAAATACCACATTATCACTGAGATAGCTTATCAAAGTAAATTATTTATGGGAGAATGTAACATTAGAGAATGAAATGGAGTAAGTTTTTATTACCTGCCTGCTCTGTGCTGGGTGGTGTGTTATCATATTTCAAATATTATCTCATTTAGTCCTTCCAATAACTCTGTGAAATAGGTAATATTATAGAGGGGAATAGAAGACTTTCAGTTATTCACAATGATTAGATACTTGGGATTTTAAATATTGGAATCAAGAGAAACATAGAGAAATAGATGCTTTGGGCATTTGGAATGTGATAAAGCATTCATATCCTGATAAGGGAGAAAAACCAGTGTCCATTCAGAATTCTTCCATATTCAAAGGATGAAAGGGAAAAATAATATGCAGAATTTGAGGTCAGTTTTAGTCTTTGTTCATTACAATAGGAAACAGAAGATTAAGGAAGGGAAAGAAATAGCCTAAAGAAGAAAGAGAGAAGGAGGAACTTATTATTTCACATAATCAAGGGGAGTAAGAAGACTAGACAAATGTGACATAAGTATACTGCAATCATTTTTATTTTTATCTGAAATAAATGGAAATTAAATGTGTATATATATATATATATATATATATATATATAGTGTGTGTGTGTGTGTGTGTGTGTGTGTGTGTGTGTGTGTGTGTGTGTAAAAGATAGTATTGACTTAACCTGAAATTCAGGCTTTTGCTGTTACTTCCTTGGACTTTCATCTATTGCTTTTTCTTGCTAGTGATTTGTCCGTGTATAATCCATGGACCTTGAAGCTATCAAGGGCATCTAAGAGAATGTCATGTTCATCTACTGCCAAGTTGGAGAATAATTATCCTAAGAAATCAAAACAATTAATTATCAAGGAAAAGACCTTTAAAACACCTGCAATTACCAACAGAATTTAATTACAAATCACTTTAGACTTATTGGACTTTTAATTTCTCAAAACCAACTTTGAGGATACAGTTATTTTCCCAGATGTTTAACATTCATTTCAGTGTTGCTGTCTCAGTTCTTTATTACTGCTAGAGTAGAAGGAAGTTAAAGAAATATGAACAGAAGAGACCAGTTGAGATGGTAGAGTAGTAGGAAAAAGTACAGACAAATTCTGCTGCACAAATGCACCACAAAGACATAGGAAATACATCAGACTGAGTAGTCAAGGGGAATACAAGAACAAATTCACAATGAGTCATTTTCTAATTCAGGTGAGAATAGGCCAGTTCAGAGAAAAAGGTCTGGAGATGATGGAGAAAAGCTCTAGCCATTAGGAAACAATGTGGACCTTTCTATCTTGGAGGTTCAATGAGACCCTGTATATAGCTATGCTATGAGATACTTCAGAGTCCCATGTAGACCTTGTTCACATGGAAGAATCATGATCCCACTGGAAGTCCTGCTGCTTGCTACTCAGGGCTATGTGACAAACCCACGAAGGGACCTGTGCTTAGGACTTGCAGTCTATGGAAAGGAGTTTTCATGGACCATAGACATGGATCCTCATCAAAAAAAAAAACATCTGAAGAAGCAAGCAGCATCTGTGTTGGCCTGTCCCCAGAAACAAATCAGGTTCAGAGATCCATTGCCCATTCATTCCTAGTGGTTGTAATTGAATAACAAAAGCAAGAAAACTAAACCTAAGGGGAGCCTAAAGTCACAGTGAATCAATCTTTTAAGCTACATAGTAGTGGGTTGAGTCCTTAGGAGCTGAACTACATGGAAACCTCCAAAAGCCAGATAAGTAAATTCAGATCTCAGGTCCACAGATTGTTGATGAGAATTATTCAAATAAGACAGATTTGAGAATAAGGAAGGTTTACTGGCACTGTCCCTATTATAATGGAATAATACACCAACTCAAAACCCCAAAAAGTAATAGCAGGAGCAAAGAGGATAAAAGCATGTCCCAGACATTCTGTCCATGAGTCAAGAGGCCCAAGTTCTAATAAAAGTTCAAAATCCTGAAGAAGGGCCTGAAGAATGAGCAAACAAAAATGAATACCACCAGAAAAAGCTGTTAGAATGTCAGGGATATTCAAGCAACAAACTTAAAATAAGTGAATGACTTTAAAGCATCTATAAATAAAGCCTCAAAAAAAAAAAGAAAAAAATACAAATGGACTTTAAGCAATTCAATGAGACAACATCCTTTTGTTGTTTAATCAATTTTCAGTTTTTTCTGACTCTTGCTGGCCCTTTGTAGGGTTTTCTTAGCAAAGATACTAAAGTAGCTTGATATTTTCTTCTCCAGTTCATTCTACATTTGAGGAAACTGAGGCAAATAGGGATATATAACTTGCCAAAGGGTCATAAAGTTACTAATCATCTGAGGTTAGATTTGAAATGCCAGCCCTGCAATCTATCTACTATATCACTTCACTATCTGTAGAGATGAAAAAAGAATTTTCACAATTAAAATAATTGGACAAATGAAATGAAAATGTCAAAAAATAAATGGAAAGAGAACTTTGGAAGAAAAATAAGGAAAGAGAATTAACAATTTAGAAAAAGAGAAGCAGGAGAACACTATACATAGTAAGAGAAACAATATGTGATCAGCTGTAAGTTCCTTAACAATTCTCAGGATTGTAATGATCCACAAGAATTCCAAAGCACTAATGATGAAAAATGATATTCTTATCTGGAAAAATAACAAATGATATATGCAAGCAGATCAAAGCATAATTATTTGGTTTTATTTTTGTTGGGTTTTTTTGGTTGTCTAAACTCTTTTACATCATGAGTAATATGGAAAGATGTTTTTCGTGATTACTTGTAAATAATCTATATCAAATTGTTTGCCATGTCAATGTGGGGGAAAGGGAGGGAGAGAAACTGGAATAATATTTGAAAAGTGGATATTATAAACAGTAACATGTAATTGGGAAAAAATGAATTACAAAAAGAACAAAGATTCAAATTAGTGAAGCCCAAGAATCGATAAAAAATGTGGATGTTCCATTGTTTCAGTCATATTCATCTATTCATGATCCCATATGGGATTTACCTGGCAGAAATACTGGAATGGTTTGCTATTTCCTTTTTCCAGTTCATTTTACTGATGAGGAAATTGAGAAAAACATGCTTAAGTGAGTTGCCTAGGATCCCACAATTAATAAGTATTTGAGATCAAATTTGATCTCAGATCTTTTTGACTTCAAGTTTGGCACCCTTTACACTATGTCTACTTACCTGCCTTCCCTAGAAATTAATATGGTCTAAATAAGAAGATAACAGCTACATGAGCAAACAAGAAATAGTAAAACAAAAGCAAAATATTTTAAATAGGTGAAAATGTAAGTTATCTCACAGGAAAAAACAATTGGCCTGATGTGGAAAATAAATCAAAAGGAAAATAAATACAATAGAATCAATTATAGAGTCAATCATTTCCAGAAATCTTAGATTTGGTCAGATATATTAAAATCAGAATACAAATTAGAAATTTTTAAAAAATCCATCAATCACATTCTGAATTAAACTTCAAAACTAAATATTCCAGGAACATTTTAACATGAATCCAAAGCTTCCAAGTCAAATAAATAAAATATTGCAAGCTGACAAAAAGAAAGAAGCAAAATATCAAGGAACCAATCAGTATCATACACAATTGAACCACCATTACAATAAAAGAATGGTGATTGTAAAGTATCACAACTGAGAAGGAAAAAAAATTACAGACTTATAACCAAGAAACTTGCCCAATGAAAGTGTGTATAAATATACAAGGGGTTTTGGGGTGACAGGTAGGGAATGGATTATTAAAGAAATTGAAGACTTCCAAAAATTGTTGATGTGAAGACCAGAGTTGTATAGAAACTTTGAAATACAGTCTTGAAATCAGAAAAAAATGTAAAGGTAAATATGAATGAAAAATATTACAATCTAAACGAGAAACTCTTTCTATTCTAATATATTTGATGATTATATATCACTTCCCCCTTTCAAACACTTTACTCTTTTAACATTTCTTTACATTATTAAAATTTATTTTTTAATTTGTCACATGAACCAAACACTTCCATAATGCAATACAGTAAAAGTGTGATTACCATTCAGTTTAATAAAACTGAAAATATGTCATGCATGGCTTGCTATTCCTTTCAAATATACATCAAAATTATCATGTAAATTCATTATGACTCTTCCTTACCCTCCTTGCCCTGGATATGGGTACACAGATAAGCATATTTGCCTATTTGTGGATGTAGAGAGCATCTTTCTTCATATATTTCTTATACATTACTTTAGGCATTTAGCATAATCAAAATAACTTATTGTTAAATGTCATTCTTAAAACAACATTACTTTTACTGTGTAAAATGTTCTCTTGGTTCTGCTAATTTCACTTTTTATTTTGTGTGTCTTTTCATGTTTTTCTAAGACCATTGAGCTCATGATTTCTTATAGCAAATGTACTACTCTATCACAATTGAAAGCACAACTTGTCTAGCCATTCCCCAATTGATGGGAATAACTACAGTTTCCAGTTCTTTGCCACCACAAAGATAGCAGCTTATAAACATTTTAGAACATTTAGGCTCTTCTCCTTTTTCCCTAATTATTTACAGATATAGACCAAGTAGTGGTATTGCTGAGTCAAAGTGTACAGATACTTTAATAACTCTTTGGGTGCAAGTCCCAATTGCTCTCCACAATGTTTGGATCAGTTTACAATTCCACCAACACTAAAAAATCTTCCAATTTTTCCAATTCCCCCAAACATTTTTCATTTTCCTCTTCTAATCTTTTAGATTGTCTGTGAGATCTATAAAATGATAGCTCAAGCTGTTTTAATTTGCATTTTTCTAATCAATAATAATTTCAAACATTTTTTCATATCCTTTGACCACTTATCAATTTTTGAATGACTTGGACTCTGTCAAGGGCCAGCCCCTAGGAATGATTTACACATGTCTTTGGTAACTTTTGTCACCAAGATTTGGTTCATCCACATCCTGACTACTGCAGTATAGTTTTCTGTTTGATTCCCTTCCCCCATTCCTTTATTGTACATAAAGTAACTGGTGTATGTGCACAGGCATAATGCGTATTTTTTTTTTAAACTAAATGGCCGATGGTATATTTTGATCAACATCAAATGGAGATGGGGAGGGGAAAAACAAACTGGTTCTGTGAAAATATCCCTTTTCTCCATTAGTGGCATGCTTATTCAACTTTTATCTTTATATCCCAGTAAGTTATTTTGCTCTCACTGTTTAACAACAAAAAAACCCAACAAAAAATCCTTGCATACCTTGTTTGATTGGATAATTTCAATGTTTTTCTTTTATCATTGTAAATCCAAGGACGATTTTATAATTTTTTTGTACGTAGCTGTTACATGTAGGGCAATCTCTGTCTCTCAGTAGGGATAAATTACTATAAAGAAATTGATCCTAGATAGTTTTCCCTTCCAAGTCAAACATCTTGTTGTTTAAATAAACTTCTTGTTTAAAATAAAATAAAAGATTTGTTATAAGAAAATTAGAGAATATTTTGACAATAGTTTATTTCTCAAGGTCTTTTAGCCTTAGAGAGTTTGTGAAAAGCTGTGTTCTTCCACCTGGAATTTGTTAAAGGTAATATATGTAAGATCAAAGTAATTTACTTAATATCTATTATTTTAAAAGAAGAAATTATATATGTATCCTGTAACAGTGGCATTGGCAAAAGTTTTACATTGTATTTTTGAAATTACTATATATACATACATACATATATATATATATATATATATATATATAAAACTAAACTCTTAGAGAATCTTCTTTTCTTTGAAAATTGGAATGTATTTGAACAAGAAGAAAATAAGTTTATAAACTAGAGATGTGAAAAGAAATTTGTGTGCAACAGATATTCAGTTCTAAGGTTAACTTTAAGAGAACTTGTTTTGTTTTTGTTTTAAGAGAATGAGATATCAACATGGAATTCTTTTGTTTCATGTAGGTTAAGAATTTAATATTCAGTGTTAAAGAGTTAAAATGATAAACTCAGAAGAATGGTGTGAAAGAGATTGGGAATTATATCTTAACTGCAATTATTTCCAATAATATCAAATAAATATCAGGGGTTTTGAAAAATCATTGGGAATTTGAAAATTATGTAACCTATAGTTAGATAACTTACTGATGTGCTAGATGTTGAAAAGTTATGTGATCTAGTTTTGTCAGTGTAAGCTATTTTACTGTAATGATGTCAAAGTCTGGAATTAATGATCAATTGCTTTGTAGAGGTAATGAGGGAAGATATATGAAGTTAAGACCCTCTGGGTTTCCTGAAATTTTTAAATGATGTGATAGACCTTATTCTAGATCTGTAGGTCCAAGCATAAATGCGATAATAAAAAAGAAATTACAAACTACTTTTATGTCAACACAAAAGAATGAATTATATGCCCAATTAACGGTTTTGAAAGAATAGCCACAACCCCTTAACATATTTTTACAGATAGTAAGTATAATTTTCATGTGGTTAGACAAATAGAAATAGCCCTGATAAAACATAGCACTGCTGAAGAATTATATCAACTCTATAAAGAATTACAAGAATTTATTAAAAATAGATACAATCTCTTTTTTATTGAACATATAAATTCCCACACACTGGATTGCCTGGGCCTATATATGAAGGTAATCATAGCATTGATCAATTAATCCTTCCACTTCTTATAAGCAAGCTAGGCTGTCTCACAATAGAATTCATCAGAATACCTCTTTGCTAAAAAAAATATTTAAAATCACCAGAGAGCAAGCTAGGAATACAGTAAAATCCTGTCCACAATGTACTCCATATTTACCTACCTCTCCAAATTATTCTAAGAATCCTAGAGGCCAGGTTACTAATGAATTGTGATAGATGGATGTGACTCATTATGCATGTTTTGGAAAAATGAAATTCATTCATGTTACTGTAGATACATTTAGTTCATATACAATGGCAACAGCACAAAGTTCAGGGGCTACACAAGATGCGACTGATCATTTATTCCATTGTTTTGCTATTTGCAGGGATACAAGAAACCATAAAAACAGATAATGGCCCTGGATATACATCTAAGACATTTAAACAATTCTGCCTATATTACAATATAAAACATGTTACAGGCATTCCCCACTGGTAAGCTTTAGTAGAAAAGAAACATAAAGATCTTAAGAGACTTCTGGAAGTACAAAAGAAGAAGGTATATAGAGAGACAAAAGGGAAACAAAAGAGGAGAATAAATCTTGCCTTATATGCCATGAATATTTTAACATTGAATGATAAACAATTAACACCTGCAGAAAATTTTTTTTTGTTTTCTTGCAAAGCAATGGGGTTAAGTGGCTTGCCCAAGGCCACACAGCTAGGTAATTATTAAGTGTCTGAGGCTAGATTTGAACTCAGGCACTCCTGAGTCCAGGGCTGGTGTTCTATCCACAGCACCACCTAGTCGCCCCTTGAAGAGAAGGGCATGGTCATGTGGAAGGACTATAAGGATGGACAATGAAAAGGACTTGATCAAATACTAATCTGGGATAGAGGGTATGTTTCTGTTTTGTCCACAGATGGAGAAACTGTTTGCATACCAGAAAGAAACATCAGTCCATAAAGACCAGATGAATCAAGTAATACAAAAAAAAATGAATAACTTACACTTAAGAAATCAAAAAAGAAAAGATAAGAGGAGAAGGAAGGACAGACCATGCAAAAGTAGAGCACGACATGGACTTACAGGACAATTTGTGATGCTTACATTAATCATGAATAATTTGGGAGCCATAAAAGGAACTGAGTATTGGACTTATGTTCAAAACCCTCCATGGGTAACTACTATACAATGGGGAGAAAGTGTGACTGAAGTGGTAATGCTAGGATAAGATGCAAATTATTTGGGATATAACAAAGTTACTGCTGGAAATATCAAGGAAGAGATGCTGGGAAGAGAAGTTAGGCATAATATAGTTCCACAACTATATCCATACAAGTGAAGAATAAAGAAAAAATAAAAGCAAAATATATTCAGGAATTGTTTGAAAATGTTACTAAAGTGTTAATGGCTCAGGAGAGAATTAATGAAGATCTTTATCATTTGATTAATGCATTACAAACCTCTATAATGAACATAGGGGATCATGTCAATGCAATAGAGATGAGAATACAATTGCAATGTGATTATAGATTTTCTGTTATTTGTGTTACTCCTTTAAAATATAATACTTCACTTATTCCTTGGGATAATATAAATATTATTTGAATGGAATATGGTATAATGATTCTATAGCTATGGATATGAATTGATTGCACAAAATTGTTAATGGTATTGCATTGGCACCTAGAATGGAAATGGACTCAGATTTTGATAATTTGTTTAATTATGTAGTGGGTTTCATCCTTTTCATTTTATGAACTTATTAGTGAGTATGCTTACTGATATTTTTGCATTATTATTGGTATTATGTTTTATTCTCATTTGTCTCAAATGTCTTTTTATCTTTTGAACAATATTTGGGTACCCAAATACACCACCTAAATCTTCAGCATGTCTGAGAAGGGGGAGCTGTCAAGGGCCAGCCCCTAGGAGGGATTTACACATGTCTTTGGTGACCTTTGTCACCAGAGACATGCATGTATTCTTTCTCCTTAAATGGATTTGTTGGCTCACAAGTGAACCCTGACCTAAACATCTGTGGAGCTAGAGGAGTGTGGGAAACTTTCTGATAAAGAAGTCTACAGACTTCAAGAACAAATATTGTAAATTTAATCAGTAAAGCTATGTAGCTGGTTTCATCTGACTTGTTATGTGTGAGGTAAGTTTTGTTATAAAAGTCTGAGTATTCAACAATAAAGTCAAGAGATTGTTTTCATGATATTAAGTATTGATGGTTTTCTTGACATCTAAGTGTTCATGGAATATCTTTTTAACCTTGCTCTCAGGTCAATGTTCAGATGCACACCTGAGATAGAACATGCAATGGAACTTTTAAAGGTATGACAAAGTTTTTAAATAATTTAGATATGAGACCTGATATGGTAAACTGTCTAGAAAAAGTTTTTCCCAATTTTCTGCTTTGCTTCTGATCATGGTTACTTTTTTTGTGCAAACCTTGTTAATTTGAAGTAGTTGAATTATCCAGTTTATGCCTAATTTGCTCTCTGTATAATTATAAATGTTTCATCTGTTTATGAGTTTGATAAATATAATATGTTCTGTCTCATAATTTTCTTTTGAAATTTCTTTATTTCTAGGTCACTATCTAATTTAACCTTATCTTGTTAAGAGATCATAGAGGAATACATTAAAATAAAGTCTGGAACTGACTTTAACAAATTTTAAAATCTGTTTATTGCCATCTTCTTTGTTTAATAATTCCCCAATCAATGGGCAGCTACTCTATTCCTAATAATTTGCTATCACAATGGGAACGGTATTTTGGTGTGTACTGGGATTTATTTTGATCAAAGGCATTTTGGTTAATCTGTGCAATAATGGAATCTCTGTTTCAAACCTCTATATACAAGATGTGGGTAATTTATTCACTTAATTTTTATTACTCAAGATTGCTTTCCAAAATGCACATTCCAAGGTCTTCTGAGATGGAACCAAGATAGCAGGGTAAAGCTAACATGCTCCCAGAGCTTTTCCCTAAAAAAGATAAACGAAGCCTCTACACTGACATTCAAGCTACAGATTACACCAAGAAAAAGGGAAGATTCAAAGAAGTTTTCAACTATAGACATTGTGGAGGATCTTCAGTGAAGGCTTGTCTCTTAGTAAAACCCAGGAGGCAGGAGAGTGGGAAAGTCAGTGGAAGGTTTTAGTCACAGCGTAATCCAGGTTTCCACAACTTGACAACAGCAGAACTAGATAGCAAGGCAGCAAGAAGAATCCCAAGACCAGACAAAATCTGAACTCTGGAATCACTGGGGCAAAAGAGACATGACTGGGTTGGGAACAGACCACAGTTAAGTCAAAACCTGGACACAAAGGAGGAAATAAACGTCTGAAAAGGCAAGGCATAGATTGCACAGGCAACATCTTGGCCAATGACAAACCAGGGATCAAGCATAAAAAGCTTGAATCCATACTCCCTATAGCCCAGGAGCAGAGTTAACATAACAAAGATGAGAAAAATAACTGAAAGAGCACTCACTATTAAAAAAAACTACTTTGTAGATAAAGATGATAACAGTGCCATGTCAGAAGAAGAAATCAGTGAAAAATCACTCTCAGGGGAAGTCTCAAAGGAGCCTATGAATTGGACTCAAATCAAAAAGCTCATAAAAGAGCTTGACAAAGTATTTAGAAACCAATGAAGCGATGAAGAAGAAAAATAAAAAAAAATGAGTATCATGCAGGAAATTTAATTGATCAGAGAATTTAACACCTTTAAAAAGGAAACATAAAAAATAATTGAAGGAAATAAAACCCTAAAAATTAAAATTGGGGGGTATGGATCCAAGTTGGCTCCCTATGTGCTGATGATATGATGATGTAATTAAAAATCGTAGGAAACCTACACAGATATTTGTCAAGACAGAAAAATTGAAGGTTATAAAATTACTCTCAAAAATGAATTGTACTTCTCTATAATAAGAAATTAATTAAAAGTTACAATAGAAAGGGAAATTCCATTGCAAAAATTTAATTGTCATTTTTATTATATTAGCTCTACCTATCCATGAGCAGTTGATATTTGCCCAGTTATTTAAATCTGATTTAATTTGTGTGAGAATTGTTTTATAATTGTTTTCAAAAAGTTTCAGAGTCTGTCTTGGCAAATAGACTCCCAGGTATTTTATATTATCTGAGGTTACTTTGAATGTGATTTTTCTTTCTAGCTCTTCCTTCTGTATCTTGCTAGGTATATATAGAAAATTTGAGGATTTATGAGGGTTTATTTTGTAACCTGCAACTTTGCTAAAATTGCTAATTGTTTCCAGTAGTATTTTGGATGATTTCTTGGGATTCTCTAAGTAGACCATTATGTCATCTGCAAAGAGTGAGAGTTTTGATTCTTCCTTCTCAATTATAATTCCTTCAATTTCTTTTTCTTCTGTAATTGCTGAAGCTAACATTTCTAATACAATATTGAATAGTAGTGGTGATAATGGGAACTCTTGTTTCACCCCTGATCTTATTGGGAATGCCTCTAGCCTCTCCCCATTGAATATAATATTTCTTGATGGTTTCAGATACTGCTAATTATTCGAAGGAACAGTCCATTTTTCCTACACTCTCTATTGTTTTTAGTAGAAATAGATGCTGTACTTTTGTCAAAAGCTTTTTCAGCATCTATTGACATGATTATATAATTTCTGATCGGTTTGTTGCTGATATAATTGAGTATATTAAAAGTTTTCCTAATATTGAACCAACCCTGTATTCCTGGGATAAATCCTACTTGATCATAATGTATTATCCCAGTGATAACTTGTAATCATTTTGTTAAGATTTTAAGATTCTGGCATCTATATTCATTAGGGAGATAGGTCTATAATTTTCTTTCTCTGTTTTAACTCTTCCTGGTTTAGGCATCAGCACCATATTGGTTTCACAGAAAGAGTTAGACAGAGTTCCATCTTTCCCTGTTTTTCCATAGAGTTTACATAGAATTGGAACCAATTGTTCCTTAAATGTTTGGTATAATTCACTTGTGAATCCATCAGGCCCCAGAAATTTTTTCTTAGGGAGTACATTGATGGCTTGTTTAACATCTTTTCTGTGATAGGGTTGTTTAGGTATTTAATCTCCATTTCATTTAACCTGGACAACTTATATTTTTGTAAATATTTATCCATTTCACTTAGATTATCAAATTTATTGGCATAGAGTTGAGCAAAATAATTTCGAATTATTACTTTAATTTCCTCTTCATTCATGGTGAGTTCACTTTTTTCATTTATGATACTAGCAAATTGATTTTCTTCTTTCTTTTTTATAATCAAATTAACCAGACATTTATCAATTTTATTGTTTTTTTCATAATACGAACTTTTGGTTTTATTTATTAATTCAATTTTTTTTTGCTTTTGATTTTATTAATTTCTCCTTTAATTTTTATAATTTCTAATTTGGTATTTAATTGGGGATTATTAATTTGTACTTTCTCTAATTATTTTAGTGGCATGTTTAGTACATTGATTTCCTCTTTCCTCAATTTATTCATGTAAGCATTTAAAGCTATGATATATCCCCTGAGATCTGCTTTGAGTGAATCCCATAGGTTTTGTTATGTTGTTTCATTATTATCATTATCTAGGATAAAATGGTTAATTCTTTCTATAATTTGTTTTTTGATACACTCATTCTTTAAAATGAGGTTATTCAATTTCCAATTGGTTCTGGGTCTTTATATCCTTGGGCCAATATTGCATATGACTTTTATTGCATTGTGTTGTGAGAAAGATGTATTCACTATTTCTACCCTTCTGCAGTTGATCATTAGGTTTTTATGTCCTAGTATATGGTCAATTTTTGTATAAGTAGAATGTACTTCAGAGGAAAAAGGTATATTTCATTCTATTCCCATTCAATTTCCTCCATAAATCTATCATATCTAGTTTTGCTAACAATCTATTTACCTCCTAAACTTCTTTCTTGTTTATGTTATGATTCGATTTATCTATATCTGAGAGCGGGAGGTTGAGGTCTCCCACTTGTAGTGTTTTGCTGTCTATGTCTGCCTGCAGTTCTTTCAGCTTCTCTTCTAAGAATCTGGATGCTGTCCCATTGGGTGCATATATATTCAGTACTGAAATAAATTATTGTCTATGGTACCCTCTAGGAGGATAAAGTTTCCTTCCTTATCTCTTTAAACGCTATCTTTTTTTGCTACTGCTTTGTTTGAAATAAGGATTGCTAACACTGCTTTTTTTTACTTCAGCTGAAGCAAAATATATTTTGCTCCAACCTTTTACCTTTAGTCTATATGTATCTCTCTGCTTCAAATGAGTTTCTTGTAAGCAGCATGTTGTAGGATTTTGGTTTTTAATCCACTCTGCTATTCGCTTACATTTTAAGGGATAGTTCATCCCATTCACATTCTTTATTATCCTCCATGCTTTCTTCCCTCTGTTTGTATTTTCCCCTCCCCCCACCCAATTTGTATTCCCCATGATTTTTTTCTGAATACCATCCACATCAACTTCAGTGTGTTTGCCCTCCTATATCATCCCACCCCTTTCTTTCCCCTTTCCCTTTTTCCCTTTTACCGTCCCTTCCTTTTGTTAATTCCCCTTTCTCCCCACTCCCTCTCACTTTCTCTTTCCCCCCTCCCCTTTTCCCCTTTCAATACTTGAAAGGTTAGATGTTTTTTAAGTTAACTAAATATATGTAGGTTGACTTTAAGCCAAGTCTGATGAGAAGAGGATTCAAGTGTTTCTTATCTGCTCCCTTCTGCCCCTCTATTACCATACGTATTTTGTACCTCTTAGTGTAATGAGATTTACCCCACTGAATCCCCTCTCTCCTCCTGTATCTTTCCTGTCCCCCTTTTTAAAAGAGGTAGTGTTTTTTAGATCATTCTATCTGAGTCATAGAAAATTCTGTGTATCAGTCTCTTCTAGGTAATTACATTCTTTCTATTAGAATTAAAATTTTTGAGAATTATTAGAGTCTTTCTCCCAAGTGGGGTTAAAGCCAGTTACATCTCATTGGATAGCAATCTAATGGATAGGTCATGAATGTCCATCACTTCTGGCTAGGTATATTCTCTCTTTTAGAGTTACAGTTCTCAAGATTTATGAGAATCTTTTTCCCCATCATGGAATATAGCGAGTTTCAATTTAATGGAAAGCTGTTTTTTTCTTTTACTGCCTCTCCCCCCCTTTTTTTACTTTTCATGTGTCTCTTGAACCTCCTGTTTGATGTCCAAATTTTCTATTTAGCTCTGGTCTTTTCATCAGGAATTTTTGGAATTTTTCCATTTAGTTAAATGTCCATCTTTTTGCCTGGAAGAGAATGCTCAGTTTTGCGAGGTAATGGATTCTTGGCTGCATTCCAAACTCCCTTACTCTTTGAAATATCTCATTCCATGCCCTTCGATCCTTTAATGTTGATGCAGCCAGGTCCTGTGTAATCCTTACTGTGGCTGCTTGCTATTTAAATTGTTTCTTTCTGGCTCCTTGCAGGATTTTCTCTTTTATCTCATAGCTCTGGAATTTGGCCGCTACACTCCTTGGTGTTTTCATTTTAGGATCTTTTCTGGAGGGGATCTATGCATTCTTTCAATAACTACTTTGCCCTCTGGTTCCATGATATCAGGGCAGTTTTCCATCACTAGATCCTGTAATAATAAGTCCAGGCTTTTTTTCTCTTCAATATTTTCAGGAAGTCCAATAATTTTCAGGTTGCTCCTCCTCGACCTATTCTCGAGGTCACTGGTTTTGCTGATGAGGTATTTCACATTTTCTTCTATTTTTTTCTATTTTTTTATTTTATTTAACTGGCTCTTTCTGTCTCATGGAGTCATTAATTTCTGCAGACTCCATTCTTTTCTTTTAGAGAGGAGTTTTCTTCATTAACCTTTTGAAACTCCTTTTCCAATTGGTCAATTCTACTTTAGAAAAAACTTTCCATTTGACCAATTGAGCATTTGAGAGAATTATTTTCTTTTAGTATTTGTCCAATTGATGATCTGAGAGATTTATTCTAATTTTGTATTTGTCTAATTGTATTTTCTAAGAATTTCTTTTCTTGTTGTGAGGTACTAAATTTTCCAATTGATTTTTAAACTCCTTCCTTATTTCTTCAAAGAAGCCTTTCTGTACTGAAGATCAGATCGTATTCTCCTCAGAGGTTCTAAGTCTCTCTGAGTTAGGGTCTATCCCTTCCAAGAATTTTTCTATGGACCCACCTTTCTACTGACCCTTCTTCATTTTGGTAAGACCTTTAGTTGGGGAGGGGCTGGTTCACAGGGTCTTGGGATCACTAGAGGGTTTATTTACTGAGTGCAGTTTCTCTGGCTGGCCAGTAGGAGGTGCTGGTTGCTTTCTCTGGAGTGTCTGTGACCTTGATTGATGCGTTCTACCTTACCTTAAATGGAGGGGTTGGAGCTAATGAATCCTTTTCCCTTCAATCAATGGAGGGCTTTAACTTGGGGTGAGGTCTTTCCTCTCCCTATTGTCAGCTGTGTTGGTTCTTCTGCTCACATACCTGTGCCTGAGGCAGAAGTAGTCTGCTATTGTTTGTTCTGGGAAGAGTCCTCAGCTGCAATGGAGGCTTGGACTCAGAATTCCTCAGACCTACTGCAGCCCTCCTGCACCGGAACTCTCCCATCCCAATATTTGCAAGCTCCAGAGAATCAGTGCTCCTCTGCTACCTAGTTGACTCAAGCCTCCTCTGTCCAGCCCCATGACTGATCCAGCAGGTCCAGGTCTTGGGCCCCCAGACTCCTGGGCTCCAATTCAGCAGCCACTCTGGCTGATCCAGGGCTGATCCTCCCTCCATGCCCAGACTCACCCACCTGAATTCGTCCAATGCTGCTGAAGGAGACAAATCCTGAGGTAGATGTTCTTTCTCCTGGCTTTTTTTTTCTGGGTTTTGTGGGTTGGATTTCTGTTCAGATATTTGTTTCATATGATAGATGGGGAAAGATCAGGAGACTTTAGAAATATGCCTGTCTTCTCTCCTCCATCCTGGCCGGAAATCACCATCATTTTCAAAAGCTTTCCTTGCCTTGCTCTTTTTCCCAGTCATTAATAAAGGGTCTTTTCTTTATTCATCTTTATTTTTCTTTCTTTTTTGTCTCTGTGACTCTCTTCCTTTGCCTAGCCCCCTCTCTTTTTTCAGTCTACTTTTGCCTTTCACTCCTTTTTCCTTAAACGTTTTTGTTTTTCCTTGTTCTATTTCCTACTACATCATCTTTTCTTTTTCCTCTTTATTGTCAATATGATCATACTTTTAGAGTTGGAAGGAACCCTAGTGGTCACTGAGTCCAACTCCATTATCCTACTGCCCAGGGTCAAACATTAATGAAAACTTTGAAAGAGGATTTGAAACCAGAATTTCCAAGAATAGTTCACTAAGAAACAGCTATCTGACATGTACATTCCTCTTACTCCCTTCCTAGTGATTCCAACCATGAATAACTATCCTTCTAAATATCCTACTTACTCTTCTCTGCCTCAATCTCAAGGGGACAATCTCTTCTCTTTCTTGCAACCATGGAGTCAAGTTTCATTAGCTAGTTGGTTAAGAAAAACCTTAAACTGAGAGTGATAAGTGACTTCCACAGAATAATAGAGCTATTCTGCAATTGATGTGGGATTTAATTTCAATGAGGCAAATACTGTTTAGTACTCTATTCACTGTGAGACCAAGTTGACTTCTTCTAAGCTTGCCAGATCATCTTCCCTTTGCAACTCTCCCTCAACTAGGATATCTTCTCTATTCCTCATTTTCCTCCATGATGGTTTCTTCCTTCATTCGCTTGTTCACACCTTTGTGATTGTCTAACTATGGTTGTATTTGACTTTGTCTCTGTTTTCATATTTCTATCTGAACCTTTTTCTACATCATTGCCACTCTCTTTTCATCTCTACATATTGCTCTGATTTTGTGTATCTATCTCATTCCGTTTTCTATTTCTGTCTCTAACAATATCTCAATCCCTCCCTTATTCTCTCCTCTCTCCTTCTCAAAGCTTCTTTTTCCTTCTAATTCCCATTCAGTAAAACCTGATTTATTCTTTTGTACCATATTATCAATATGAGGAAAGATTTAAGGCTGGCACGAACACGTGGTCTTGAGTTTTAAGATAGATTTAAACATTCTATCTTAATTGCACAGGAACAAACACTTATTAAAAATTTGAAGCAGGAATGTGAGCTCATGTCATTCCAAATACTCAGCAGAGTTCACTTAGTGGACCTCACTTTTTTCCTAATCACATCTAATCACATCACCCCAGTCCCACTACAACCTCTTTCCAGCTATAAATTTGCATTTCTTGTGGAAACTTCTTTCTGTATTCTTCTCATTCTTAATTCCTAATTCCTTCTAACTCCAAGTCTCTGTTTCAAGTTTAATTACAAGTAGATATTATTTTCTCTCTTGGGCACCCAGAAGAGTCATGAGAAACCATCTAATCCAGTCCTATCAATTCAATGTGGAGAAAACTGAGGCTAGAAGTGATTCAGTGATTTCTCCAGAGGAAAAAAAACATAGCAGATCTGTGCTTAAGGTGGGATTTGAATTAAAAGAGTCAACTTCAAGGGTACTGCACGGACCATTATGAGACCCAGGTGGTTTGCTCTATGCTTGCCAGGTGTCTTCTCCCTCTACATTTCTCATTATCTGTAGTTTCATCTCTTCCTCATTTTCCTCCATAATGATCACTTCCCTCACTACCATGGTCCTTGTCATGTGGTTCTCTCTCTTTTCATCTGTGTCTTTCTATTTCTCTCAATATCTCTTCCTTGCTCTTCTCCTTTTCTCTCCTTTTTTCTCTCCCTTTTTCCATACTCTGTTTTTCATTCAATTGTAACTGTGATTTTTTATTTACCCTATCTTAACTCATAAGTTTAGAGCTGGAAGGAAGCCTTGGGACTAGTAATACAACTCCATTCATAATAAAACAGGAAACAGGGGTTTTGATACATTAACTAAATTACCCAGAGCAAAAACTTATTAAAATGTTAAATAGGATGTGAACTTAGATCATTGTCTTCCAACAATATTCTGCAACTGTTTTACACTACGTATTCCCCTCAATTCCAACATGTCATCATTTTGTGGAAACTTTCCTTTTTCTCCCTGTCCTTAAAGACACATTCTATCTAAATCTATCCCCCTCTCTATTCCAAGACCAATACCAAGTAGAATTTTTTTCTCTCTCTGACATCCAGAGGATCATAGAGATGGAATATCGTTAGATACCATCAAGTTAGCCCCATAAATTGAATGAGATAAAAATTGAGTCAGACAATGGTTAAAGGACTTCTCCAGAAGACAACTTGTCAGCACATGATGTGGAATTGAAATTCAGTCAACTTCAAGTATACTGTCCACTTTTTATATTTTTCATAGGTTGAAAAGAAGAAGGTATTGTAGGGACCACTGAGTCCAATTGCATTTAATTATAGCCAAAGTTGTACAGGTTTTCCTGTTCTAAATGAAATACCCAGTATCAAATGATGCTAAGCAAAATAAAGTGAGCTTTTGAACTCAGGTCTCCAAGACTTCAAAGACAAATCCAAATTAGTTACATATTTCTGTGACATACACACACTTCTCACTCTCCTTCTCAGTTGTCCTTTCTTTGTATTGCTATACATTTTGATGCCTGATTACTTATCATTTTATTTCTCTTCTCCCTGTCCAAGATCACAAGGGATTTCTTTGTTTTCTTTGGCAACCAGAAGATCAAAGAACCTATACATTAATTGACATGATCACTCCAGTCCCATGACTTTATTAAAGAAAATAACTGAGGAAAGTTTTGTGGATACTTTTTTGTAGTACCTAAAATATGGGTGAAACATTTACCTTTGTAAAACTTGAAGAATGGAGGAGACAGAAAAACTTTTCCTATCTGCCTAATAATCTTCCTTCATCCATCTGGAGGCCCATAATAGCATAAATATTCTTCTGGTCAAGCAGGGGCAGCCAGATCTCTGAGGCTTAGAAAGATGGTTTCTATCTACCATGCAAGGTGGCCTTTTATACCCTGAATCTTGTGTCCAGGACACCAGTCAGTCAATCATCAGCTTCCCTGCTTGTGAACAAGAAGCTTAATCACCTGCCCAAAAGTTCCTAGGAAGGGAATACCAAGAAGCACAACAAAAGATGGGCATGTAGCGGGGGACCTGCCACAACCTTTCAACAAGTAAGACTGCAAGACTGAGAAGGAATAAAGGTCATCAATCATTGTGGACCTGACTGAGGACACCTAGCCTGACAGGGAGCAGAGATTAAGTGGGCTGGAGTAAGTGGTTAAAGATAGGTGACCAGTTCTCATTCCTGACTGAGCATATGAGTCACAGGAGTGTAGGAAGTGGATACCCCAAATCCAAAGCCCCTATGGATATCTTCCCTGCACAAGTGCAATGATGGAGGAGAAATGTTCTGGATACAGAGTATGATGGTTATAATAAGAATCTTCCCAGCATGATTTGGACAGGAGGCCTGTGGTCCACAGTCACGTGGACAGAAGGAAAAGGGGTGAGACTAGCATATTCTTCTTCTACAGTGGCATTCAATCCCCACCCCATCCATTCCATAGTTACACTATCTTTCCCCCAGTCAAAGAGCAGGGCCAGGAGCACAAAATCAAGATTCCCCCTTTTAGACCTTCAGTTGAGGCCTGTGATGAAAGAATGGGTCCCATTTAAAATTCTTCCGAGTCCCAGGACACAAATGCTAGCTAAGGAAAAAGAGGTGAGCAAAGTGGAGGTGCTACAGCTCCCATTGGAGGAGGACCTGATTGAACTCTCTTGTACCCTACTGTCCCAGGACTTCCCTTGTCCAGGCAATGCCAGAACAGCAGAGGTGATGAGGGAGAAGAACTCAGTCATCCAGGCCAAGTGGCATGTGACATTTGAGTCCTTCTGGAGGTGGACTGGGCTAGGGTCCTCAGAGAGAAGGAACTGCCTATCCCCCAAAGACTGAAACCTGAGTTGGAGAACCAGATATGTGAGTGGAATGCTTCTCCAGCATTGCTGCCAAGGAGGTGGCCAAGATCTAGGGCACCCTGGCACTCTTTTCTGGCAGCACCCCCTGGAAACCAGATAGCTCCTTTCTGCCCACTGACCAGGAATAGAAATCTTCTGACCTAGGTAAATTTGCCACCATTTAGATGGCAATACAACCACATGAGTCAGGTTGGGGAGGAGGTGATCAAGAAGGGCTATTTAGACCCCAATGTTATGCAATGAATTTCACTGGTGAGAGGTCCAGGCAGAACTTCATCAAATACAGAAGCAACTCCACCAAGTAGGTCTTTGCCTGACCAGGCAGTGACAAAAAGAACCCTTTTGGCAGGTTGGGCTTCATGAAAAGGGGTCCTTCTCAATTAGGCAATACTAAAGCCCAGAAGCTTCTCTCCCATCAAAGTGGCAAGCAGCTAGAGTAGGACCCTAAGAGGTTAGAAAGTACTCTTTGGAGCAAGAGAATATTAACTCTCAGGGAGAGGTGGAAGTAAAGCAGTTATATATGGGCTTCACAGGTGCAGTGCCCCAACAAAAGGACAAGTCACAGCCATCTGGGCCCAGTCTGGCTGACCATATTCGTTCTTTATCCATGAACAAACATCAATGTTGCTAAGATTAGGATTATAGAGATAATTTAGTCCATAAAGGGAAGAACACCTCCTGGGGGAAGGGCACCTGGATCTGGAGCAACAGAAGCTGCTGGGAGAAAGTAAGGAACTGACTCTGACCCATCCCACTTGTTGTGTCACAAATGGCCTCAATCTTGAACTTGTGGTGACAGGGTCAGCCCTGACTGGTTCTAGGCATTGACCTGCTGTCTCAGCAACCTACCTTGCTCCATACCCCTAGTTACCCTGGAATGGTAGACTTCCTTGTAGTTAGTAGTTCATATCTATGGCTTAAACACCACTTCTCTGCCCTGCTCCAGGGCATATCTTCACCTCCTTCCCCACCATGGGACATTCTATTCCTTTCTCCCTGCTACGGTGGTCTGATTCCTGCTCTGCTTATCAGTTTGTCATGGACCCTCAGTCAGGACAACTGGTAATGATCCCAGTAAACACATGCTCCATTTTGTTGAGATGATGGAGTGGGCTCCCCCTCCATGGTACCTGATGTATCTCTAACTCAAAGCTCCCCCCAACATCAACTTCAGCTTCTCTCTCACCTGTTGTAGATGCTGCTGCAACAACAGGAGTTATCTATCTTGCAGCAGACCCTGGAATTTCAGAGGAGAACCCAACTTGTGGAAAGGTTACAGGCTAATGAACAGCTCGTGAAGACGGATGAAAAAGTCTCCAGGTGCAGCCCATAGAGTAGTCAACAGCATCCCCTCCCCTGGTTCAGTTCTTATTCACCAGAAACCCCCACCTCTCACCCAGCCCTTCTAGGTCCTAAAGCCAGGCTGTGAACCGATTCTCCATATCCCCTTGTAACTCACCTGAGGGCTCAGAATTAAGGTGATCCAGAAATTGGAGGAGACACTCAAGCCACCAGCTTACACTGACCCTGCAATACCTAGATCTCACCCTTATAGACTTTCTTTTTCTTCCCCATCTCTGTCCCCTGCCATCTCACAAAGATGAAGTTCCAGATCACATAGAAAAGAATCTTCAAATTAGAGAAAGAAACATCCAATCTTCATCAAGGCTTGTTTCCAGAGAATCTTTCAAGATATTCATTTCAGTCCTTTCTGAGTTCCTTTGGGAGATGTTACATGGAGAATGTTCTCCAGCCCATAGCAATTCCTGATGCACATGGCTTGGCTCTCCTGATGCGGATGGCTTGGCTCTCAGTCTTTCCTTAACTGTTGATGAACCTGAACACATGGAGTTACCTCCTTGGAGGAGAAGATGAAGGCTGACTTGGAGGAAATGGAAGAGTACTAGGACAAGCTCCCTGAGCCAAACTTGAGTCAACCAGTCCACTGCTCCCATCATCAAGGTCAGCCCAGAGTCAGGATAACTGTAGACATCTGTCATAGCCAGGTGAATCATTAGGTCCAATGGAGTAAGAGTTCTTGGAGATTCAGGATGGCCAACGAGAGTACCAGGTTAGGCCTTGCCCATCTAAAGGTGAAACTGAGATTCAGGACCAGGCAATTGCTGTTCCACAGTCTTATTCATTTCACAGGGATTCCAAAGGCCTGCTAGAGAAAGATGAGGAAGATCTTCCATGAGGGGAACTGACTAAGGAGGCTAATGAAAAGTAGATCATGCCTTGACTCAGAGGACTTCCAGGTAGTATGGAAATATATGATATGGATTCTGGTCCCAGAGGACAGGAACTCTTCAGTCTTTCAAGGTAGGAAGCAAAGGTCAGTCTCCCATATACAGAAGAAGATTTCCCCTGCCAACTTCCCATTCTGGACATCAATATCAACATCCCATTAATTAGTATGAATGAGATGGTGACTGGCACAGAACTCCCTCAAACTTAATCCTTCCTGAACACTGGTGGTGTCACCCAAGCTGGAGGTGGCTGAGATCCTGTCCTGGGAGTAGAACTTCTAAGAAAGCATCACTCTGTTGAGTAAGGTTACTGAGTTAGACCTGGAGAAGAGGACATAAGAAGTTGAAAATCCAGAAAACTGTTCAGGCTAACCTACTCTTGAGAGGTTCCTAGCTGACAACATCCATATGTTAATGGAGATGCACTCCAGTCTATTCATGGACCCTTTGAAGATCATCAAGCTGCCCTAGGAACTGAACTCTAATAAAAAGAATATCTATTGCAGAAAGGAATGAACAGGTATATTCTATCAAGTCTGCCATTGAGAACATGTATACAATGGAACTAGACCATAGGATAAGGCTCGCTGAGCTTTAGTGATGATTCAGAGAAGCAGCAATAGCTGGTAGAGATTCTGAGAAAAATGTGAAAAATGTAGTAGCTTGGTGTCAGGAGATCCTGGAAGGAAGCAGAAATGGAAGCAATGGATCAAGTGTTCTGGAAAAAGGGAAAAGTGATGTTGCAACTTTGCAAATGACAAAAAGGGTCAATCCATGAGAACAACGAGGATGTAAATAAGGGAATTTAGAAAGCAAGGGGTAGACACCAAAATGGCAATGGGCTAAAGGTCAAGAAAAAGAAGAAGGCCAGTGACCAAGAATAGTTGTCAACTAAACTGAAGACCTTTTCCTCACCAAGCAAGACAAGCTAAAGTCATCCTACAGATTTTCAGACAGTTTTTGGGAAAAGCAGAAAAGCAATAGAGTTGGCATCAGGTATTTATCTTCCCATGACCCTCTGTTGGCATCAGGTACTTATCTTCCCATGACCCTCTGTTGAACAAGAAAGAGAAAAAATCCCTGAGCAGGGGCCTGAACCCTTTCCTACTTAACAAAGGTAAAAATAAATTCATTTCCAAAATGAAGTTGGAGATATGGCCAAAGGTCAGATGTCAACTGAAAGTTTACCACTCACCTGTGATATTAGAAATGAGCAGCTACTCCTATAATACAGATTTAGAGGCAGTTGATGAATCCCTGAGGGATGAGTCTCCATCCACCTTCAAGAAGAAAGCTTCCATTCTTTACAACTCAGTGGCCAAAAAGAGCAGCAAGTGGACTGGATTACTCAAACCATTCTTGGGGGTGTGTCTGCTACCCGAAGTCTCAAAGCTAAGCAGAACATAAGCAGAAGACAATCATTTGGTTTACTATTCCAAGAAGCCAAGGTCAGTTCTTCCATCAGTGACTTTTCTGTGGACTTATTTCATCAGGTTTACTATCGAAAAACAAAAATACCTTCGATGTTTTATAGAAGAAGGGAAAAAGAGGAGAGCATTACCAAGGCTGACCATCTTGGATGGCTGAAAGAAGGGCAGCCATCTTGTCTTTTCCCTTGGGCTTGCCCAATGCCTTTGGCAACATTACTTGCTTTATCAGCATTTTTATTTAATCTTGTATTTGTATCATTTTGATAATATTATTAGCTGACTCTTTTAGAACTTTTAATATAGACTGGTTTATAGTCTTCACATTTCTCCATTTCCTCCCTGCCTTCTCCTCATCCAGTTCCTTTACTTCTTTACTGACCACTGTCACCATGGTTTTTGTTTTTTGTTTAATGATTGGCATGGGTCATATAGACGATTACAGAGCAAATTTTTATAAATGGACTATATTATGGGGACATGTTAATTGATGTTTGTACTGGGATTTGGTGTACCAAGTTTTATTAAACATATTGACTTCATTTTTAAATTAAAAAAAATCCTAGGTTGATACAGCTTAAATGATTTATTCAAAGTAACAAAGTGAACAGTTATGGTGGAACATAAAATTTAAGAATCAGTATACTCTAAGCACTAGGACACTAAGTTGGTTTGCAATTATGTGACTTCTTTCTTACACCTATTTGTCATCTATGATCTCTTACCTTAACCCACATTTTGCTAGATTAATGATCCCTTCCTTCATTCCCTTTCTCATTAGTGTATAATGCTTAAGGAGATATTTAAAAAAGTGTGATAGAGTTTTTACATCATTAGCATATTATTATCTGTCATAATTATCTCAATTTCTGTTTAAAGGAAAAGAATGTTAGTTAACTCTCCAAGGAAGTATGATCTGTGATCTATGTTTTTGTTTTTGTTACTTTTTTATAGAGGAATCTATTTTCAGCTAAAATATTTGTTTCTCAACCTGTACAACAAGTGTTTCTGACAAAGGACCTATTTCTAAGATGTATAGAGAACTGAGTCAAATTTATAAAAAAAGTCATTTCCCAATTGACAAATGGTCAAAGGATATGCAAAGGCAATTCTTGAACAAGAAAATCAAAGTTATCTATAGTCACATGAAAAATTGCTGCAAACCACTCCAAATGCAAACTAAAGTATCTCTGAGGTACCACCACATAACTCTCAGATTGGCCAATAGGACCAGAAAGGATAATGATCAATGCAATGTTGGAGGTGATATTGGAAATCTGGGACACTAATGCATTATTGGAGGAGCTGTGAAGTGATGCCAACTTTCTGGAGAGCAATGTAAAAATGAACATATAATTTGATCCAGCGATACCACTACTGGGTTTGTATCCTGAAGAGAACATGAAAAAGGGTAAAAATTCCACATGTAAAAAATATTCATAGTTCTGTTTGTAATGGCATAAAATTGGAAATTGAGGGAATGCCCAACAATTGGGAATTACTGAACAAATTGTGGAATATTTATGTAATGGAATATTGTTGTTCCATAAGAAATAATGAGGGACAGAATTTCAGAAAAGCCTGGAAAGATTTGCATGAATTGATGCAGAGTGAGATGAGCAGAACCAGAAGAACATTATACACATTAATCAAACATGGGTTGATGAGGAACCATGGTTTTACTTGCTCATTCCATCAGTAAAATAATCAGGGACAATTGTATGGAATCTATGATGGAGAATACCATTTATATTCAGAGAAGGAACTTAGGATTATAAAGAAAGACCAAAGCATATTATCCTCAATTTTCATTTGATTTCTTTCAAGACAGTGGGGTTAAGTGACTTGACCAAGGTCACATGATCAGATCTGAGGCTGGATTTGAACTCAACTGAATTCTAGCTCCTAACTCCAGGGATGGAGTTCTATCCACTGTGCCACCTAGCTGCCCCTATCTTTAGTTTTTAAAAATGTCTTAATTATTATATAATTTTCATATTTCTGAAGTTTTCTTTCTTTCTTTTGGGTCTGATTCTTCTCTTATAACAAATTCAGTTTCTTTCTATGCTTATCATGGATGTAAATGTAAAACCTATATCAGATTGCTTTCTGTTGACAGGAGAGGGGAGGGAGAAAAAATCATGAAACTCAAAAACCTTGCAAAAAATGATTTTTAGAAACTACCATTGAATATAATTAAAAATGGAAAAAGGAAAAAGTCCTAAATACTCCAAAATATTCTTTTTTGTATTGGTAAAGAATTGGAAATTGAGGGGATGCCCATCAATTGGGGAATGGCTAAACAAGTTATGGTACATGAATACTATGGAATACTATGTTTCTATAAGAAACCATAAATGGCCAGACTCTAGAGAAGCATGGAAGGACTTAAGGGATCTGATGCTGAGTGAAAGGAGTAAAACCAAGAGAACAATGTACACATCAACAACAACATTGTGAGATGAACAACCTTGATAGAACCAGTTCTTCTCAGCAGTCCAGAGAGCTAGGGCACCTGTATTAGACTGGCCATTGACTATATTATTCCCATCCAAGGATGAAAAATAAAACAAAACAAAATACACAAAAAAATGCCAACCCTTCAGAATATGATGAACATTTTATAAAAATTATCTCCTATGTATGTCTTTCCCTTAATCCTAATTCTCCATACTGAAAATTACTAATGTTTATAATGTGTATCAAAATATGTATGTACAATGCTAATTGATTGTTCACCACTGCGGGAAAGGGGGTGGGAAAGGAGGGTGGAAGGAAATTTTGTAACTTAAAAATATACATGTGCATATTGATGAAAACAAATAGGTTTAAATGTAAAGACTAACAGGCTGCCTTCTGTGGGGAATGGGGGGAGAGAAGCAAGATTAGGGGGAAAATTGTAAAATTCAAAATAAATAAATATTTTTTTAAAAAAATCAAAAAAGGACTACTGGTAGGTTTTATAAAAAGCTGACTTTTGACATCAGATTATATGACTAAACCCAGCTTCACTTTTTTTTGCTAATATGACAATGCAATAAATTCATAATTTAAAAAAAATTAAGATACCTTTGCAATTAGTAAAACCAAATTTCTACATTAAATACTGTCATTCTTATTAGGAATCTTTCCTGCATTTCTCTTCCCTGCCCCAAGTCCTTTGCAAAACTAATAAACTGCAAAATAGTAACCTAAAATTTTGCTCAGTAATTTAAAGCATCTAAAATCATCAATTTTTTTTTTTGCACTCATCTTGGGAGATAAAGATTTCTACCCCACTCCTAATGTTAAAAACAAAAGCACATTCACTCAAAGAAGTATTACTCCAAGTTTCAGCTAGGAGTAAAATCTCAGCAGTCAAATCATGAAAACCCCTGAAAATGGGGGGGACCTAGAGTCTCTTAACGATAGAAGCACAATTTGTGCCACTATAATAAGAATTTAGGTAACAGTGAAAAAAAAAACTTTTTTGTTTCTAAATTGCTACATAACATAAACATTCTCAAATTTGTATATTACCTGAATACTAAATAATTTGACTTACTTAATTATAAAAAACACCTTAAAACTCAATAAACAAAATTAAGACGAGTTAGTGAAACAGGCATATAGTGTTAGGGGAGCTTTTTTGATGATTTTCTAGCAAAAAATTTTTCTGGTATTTGATTATTCACTACAGAAATGAAGCATCACTAAAAGACCTATTGTATTTTGGGGGGCATTGTTCCTCTATTTCTCCCTTTTATCAGGGTCCCCCTAATGCTACAAAATTATAGAGTACTATAAAATCCCCATTCACAGAACTGGATTTTTCCACAAAATTATTTGCCAGTATACATGTTACTGTCTCAATTACTGGCAAACTTATACGTAGTTGAGAAGGGAGTGGCTGCAGCATATATTTAAGCATCTCTATGGTTGCTCATGTCATTGACATGTGTACCTTTTCTAAAGACATGCCACTGCCAACTTCATTTCTAGTATTTTTTTTAAAATCTATTACATGAATATAAGTTTTGCATATCATTGAACATCCATCATTCATCCAAATACACTCTACTGATAAAGTGTATATTCAGGAGCAGAAATATTAAAGTAAAAACTAAATTAAAGCAAATTATAACTTTAGATCCTTCTAGTCCTTTCTTTCTTTTTTTCACTTAAAGATTTTATTTATTTTTAGTCTTACAATTTTTCCCCTAATCTTACTTCCCTCAACCCACCACCGACAGAAGGAAATTTGTCAGTCTTTATATTGTTTTCATGGTATACATTGATCCAAATTGAATGTGACGAGAAAGAAATCATATCTTTAAGGAAGAAACAGAAAGTAGAAGAGATAGCAAGATCAGACAATAAGATATCAGTTTTTATTTTTCTATATTAAAGGTAATAGTCCTTGGTCTTTGTTCAAACTCCACAATTCTTTCTCTGGTTACAGATGGTATTCTCCATTGCAGACAGCCCCAAATTGTCCCTGATTGTTGCACTGATGGAATGAGCGAGTCCATCAAGTTTGATCATCTCCCCCATGTTGCTGTTAGGGTATATAGTGTTTTTCTGGTTCTGCTCATCTCACTCAGCCTCAGTTCATACAAATCCCTCCAGGCTTCCCAGAATTCCCATCACACCTGGTTTCTAATAGAACAATAGTGATCGATGACATACATATACCATAGTTTGCTAAGCCATTCCCCAATTGAAAGACATTTACTTGATTTCCAATTCATTGCCACCACAAACAGGGCTGCTATGAATATTTTTGTACAAGTGATGCTTTTACTGTTTTTCATCATCTCTTCAGGGTATAGAACCCGTAGTGGTATTGCTGGAACAAAGGATATGCACATTTTTGTTTCCCTTTGGGTGTAATTCCAAATTGCTCTCCAGAAAGGTTGTATGAGTTCATAGCTCCAACAAAAATGTAATACTGTCCTAGATTACCCCCAACCCTTCCAAGAATGATCATTACCCTTTCTGGTCATATTGGCCAGTCTGAGAGGTGTGAGGTGGTACCTCAGAGAAGCTTTAATTTGTATTTCTCTAATAGGTAATTATTTTGAGAAATTTTTCATATGACAATGGATTGCTTTCATCTCCTCATCTGTAATTTGCCTTTGCATATCCTTTGGCCATTTGTCAATTGGGGAATGGCTTTTTAAAAAAATTTGACCCGGTTCTCTGTATATGTTAAAATGAGTTCTTTATCAGAAACAATTTTCAGAATTGTTTCCCAGTTTACTACATTTCTTTAGATCTTGTTTACAGTGGCTTTGTCTGTGCAAAAGCTTTTTAATGTAATGTAATCAAAATCATCTAGATTGTATTTACTGATGTTCTCCATCTCTTCCTTAGTCATAAACTGCTTCCCTTTCCATAGATCTGACAGGTAAACTACTCCTTGTTCTTCTAGTTTGCTTATAACATTGTTTTTTACATCTAAATCCTGCATCCATTTGGATCTTATTTTGGTATAGGGTGTGAGGTGTTGGTCTAATCTAAGTTTCTTCCATACTAACTTCCAATTTTCCCAGCAGTTTTTATTGAAGAGAGAGCTTTTACCCCAATATCTGGACTCTTTGGGTTTATCAAGCAGCAAACTGCTATAATTGTTTCCCACTCTTGCACCTAGTCTATTCTACTGGTTCACCACTCTATTTCTTAGCCAATACCAGACAGATTTGATGACTAATGCTTTATTGTTTTTTTAAGGTTTTTGCAAGGGAAACGGGGTTAAGTGGCTTGCACAAGGCTGCACAGCTAGTTAATTATAAAGTGTCTGAGTTCAGATTTTGAACTCAGAAACTCCTGACTCCAGGGCCTGTGCTCTATCCACTGTGACACCTAGCCACCCCGACTGATGCTTTATAATATAGTTTTAGATCAGGTAGGGCTAAGTCACCTTCTCTTGCATTTTTTTTCACTGAATACCTGGAAATTCTTGACTTTTTATTTATCCATATGAATTTACTTATAAAATTTTTTTGACTCATTAAAGTAATTTTTGGAATTTTGTTTGGTAGGGCACTAAACAGGTAGTTTACTTTTGGTAGACTTGCCATTTTTATTATATTAGTTTGACCTATCCATGAGCAGTTTATGTTTGCTCAGTTATTTAAATAATATTTAATTTGTGTGAGAAGTGTTTTGTAATTTTTTTTCAAAAAATTTCTGAGTCTGCCTTGCCAGTCTTGGGAGTCTATCTCAGGTATTTTACATTGTCTGAGGTTACTTTGAATGGGATTTCCTACTAGAGCTATTCCTTTGTCTGAAATAATATCCTTTCCATCTCTATATAAAGATGGCATATAAGATTCCCCTTGGTTAGAGAAACCTGCATCTAGCCTGTTGTATCTTACAAAAAATAAATGCCTCCTTTGTCCAGGAGATTGCACAGAGTAATCTCAAATTATCTTCTGTGTATCTTTCCCATATTACATAGTGCTTTTACTTCACAGAAAACAACTACTGCTTTGGAATATATATCTAAAATTTTCCCAATTCATATACAAAACTAGAAACTTCTATACATAAACTTGTTTATCTTCTAGCCGTCTTCAACATACAAATGTTTATTTGTGTCAAGGCAATTGGGTTAATTTATTTGTCCAAGGTCACACAGCTAAGCAATCAATAAGTATCTGAGGACTGATTTGAACTCAGGGCCTAATGCTCTATCCTCTGCACCACCTAGCTTTCCCCTAGGATACAAAATATTTTTTCAGAATTCTTTAAAAGCATTAGAACACCTTAGGTAGCTTTAAATTTCTAATATGCGTTTTTAATTTCAATATAACACAACAGCAATAAGAGTAACAGAGCAACACACAAATTACTAGATTGTACAAAGCAATCCTTCCATAATCACATTATTCATGAACTCACAGATCTATACCAGAAAGGGTCATACTTTTTCATATTTTCTTTATTGCCCTTCAAAGCAAACACATTAATCCCAGGCTTTAACAATATGGTATTTAAATAACATATTCACAATAGATAACTTAAATATTGCAAATATAATTTCTTTTCAGTTGCAAAAGAATTTCACATAACTGATAGATACATCTTAATTATCAATAAGTTACCTTACAATAGGGCCCACAATTGCAATTTGTTCAGAGCCCCCTATCAGCCATCTGTAGATACAGAGAGAAGTCCACATTTTT
Source organism: Macrotis lagotis (assembly GCF_037893015.1). Classification (NCBI taxonomy): domain Eukaryota; kingdom Metazoa; phylum Chordata; class Mammalia; order Peramelemorphia; family Peramelidae; genus Macrotis; species Macrotis lagotis. The sequence goes on from NC_133666.1 coordinate 91,043,280, forward strand.
TACTTCTTTAAAATTAAAAATACATTTTTAATATACATCAATCATAAGAGTCTTAAACATCTCATTTCCCTCAGAACAAGAGCAAAATGAGTAATCCATGATCTTTACACTTTTGTCTCTTTACCCAGATTCTTAGAATCCAGTTTCATACATGATACATTTAAAAGCCCGATGCAATTACAACTAAACTTCCCAACAGTTTAGTTTGATAAAAAAAAAAAAAAAACTTTAGAGTACCTTATACAGAGAATCCAGCACTCACATTCCAAAAGCTCTATCCAAAATAAAATACAATTATTAGCATTACTAGGCTTAACAGTAAAACCAATTGGAGCTTTTTCCCAAAAGAAATCAGTAAACATCCCTGATAACCAAGGTACTTGTTTTCTTAGTAACACAACACCACTTTTCTTTAACCCAAATGTGTTACAGTAGAGTTTAAAATCCCAAACCACATAACTCCTTGAAATTGCTACAATGCTATTAAAATAGTTTAATCCCAAACTAATTTAAAAACCTAGGTTATTTAATTCCTCCCATTCTGTACAAATTTTGTTAGAATGTTACACTAGTATCTCTCTTTTAAAACCAGCATGCTTACCAAAAGTCTAGTTCAGAAACTTTAAAAAAAAAATGAGAGTCAATCACTCAGGCCACATGGCCAGCAGATATTCATTACCTCTGGAGGGGTCTCTTTCCCTTTAAGCCTTAAGAACTTGAGCTCTTCTATCTATCTCCACCCTCCCTCCACAGGTGGGTGGGACACTTAGGTAGACTCAGTCTAGGGTTCAAGTATTAACAAGATGGTGGATGGGATCAAGACCACTGTGTGTGAACTGACCACCCCCTTCCCCCACCCGGGGAGAAAGCATGGAATCTTTCCCAGACACTCATAAGTATATTAAAAAAAATCTTCCGTCCTAGAAATTCTCAGTCATTCCCTTAAAGGTTCTTTCTTCTCTTAAACTCTTTTAAAATCTCCCCAAACCACAGCATTTTATCTTTAAGAATCCCCCTCCTTCCCTCAACTCTACAAATCTAGCACAGCTACCACTGGCTCAGTGAGGGAAGGGCTGATTTTCACATGGGGGCCACTGTACAATACTTCCTTCTCCCCCCGCCTTCTGAAACTCCTTGGCCCAACTCCCAGCTATCCCTCTTTTAACAGTTAAGGCAGCAGGGCAGCAAGGTGGCTCAGTGGATAGAGTCCTGGTCCTGGAGTCAAGTCAGTAGAACCTGAGTTCAAATGCAGCCTCAGACATTTAATAATTACCTAGCTGTGTGGCATTGGGCAAGCCACTTAACCCCATTGCCTTGCAAAAACTAAAACAAACAAACAAACAAACAAACTTAAGCTGGGTCCTCAGACCCAGAAATGCCTAAAACAGACACTTACACAAGACAGGGTATAGAACACACACACACACACACACACACACACACACACACACACACACACACGCAAACTCCCTTGGGAACATTCAAACTCACTCACACAGAACTAGATCCAATAACCTTCCTTCTTTCCGGCTTCCTTGGCTTCCAGCTAGCAGCCACGAGGCTCTCTTGCCCCCCAACCCTGGAGGCAGCCTTCACCCTTTAAGATTTTGGGGAAATTCCTGGAGATGGAAACCAAATCCCCCTCCTTGGGGCACCCTTACATCCTCTGGTCTCTCCTTTAGGATAGCTCTCCCACATGGAGGACTTTTCGGCCAGTCCACAGAGGTTCTGGCTGTCTATGCCACCCTGGAAATCACCCATTTACCATGGTTCTACTTCCAGAACATTTTAATCACTCTTGGTTCCAAACCTGGGCCAATCTTCCCAGGAATCTCTGAGATATTTCCCCACTAAAGAATCCCAAGAAATTGGGCTTGAAATCAAGCTATTTGCATGCATTCTTTTCTTGTGTTCTTCCTGGAAAATACCAGGAAAAGAGATTTACATGAGCATCTCCAGACTAACCCCCAAATTGTTATAAATGGCTAGAGAATACTTAGTCCAGAGTGATTAAAATGGTTTTCATTAAGATATCTTAACAAGGGGCAGCTAGATGGTGCAGTGGATGGAGAACCAGCCCTGGAATCAGGAGTACCTGAATTCAAATTTGACCTTAGACACTTAATAATTACCTAGCTGTGTGGCCTTGAGCAGGTCACTTAACCCCATTGCTTTGCAAAAAATTTTAAAAAGATATCTTAACAAAATGGCACACCTCTTTCATGGTGGGAGAGAGGGGCCTCAAAGTGTTTTTGAGCTCATCCATAGCCTGAGCTCATTTTCTATTTCCCTAGGAGGTTTTGGATATAGAAACTTCAAGTTTGTCATCTTCTGAATCTTCCGTGGAACCAAAGTAATTTTTTTATGGTCAGATTCTTCTTTGTCTTTTATTTGTTCATTTCCTCAGCCTATGTCTAATTTCCCACACTTACAAGGATTTGGAGGGTTTTGGGGACTCCCCATTGGGACTTTAATTCCTCCAAGTTCTTTTTTTTAAGCATTTATGAAGTGTTTATTTTCTGTTAGACCCTAATGGCAAGTGCTTGGAAACAGGGAAAACGTGAATACAGTTCTTAGCCTCTTACATTCTAATGGGAAGATAATATCAATCAATCAATTAATTAATATTCATTTATATGATTGAACATGAATAACCTATATCTGATTGTTTACTGTTTTGGGGAGAGGAGAAGGGACAGAAGAGTAGAGGGAAGGATAAAATTTGTTAAAACTTGAGCGAAAATAGAAATATTATCTATTTAAAAATTAATAAACATATATTAAGCACCTTTGTGTCATATGAGTAACTAGGTCACTCAGTGGACATATTTCCAGGGTATGGAGTAATCTCAGTAGTTATCTTCCTGAGTTCAAATCTGGCCTCAGACAGTTACTAGATGAATGACAGTGGGCAAGTCACTTCACCCTGATTGCCTCAGTTTCTCCTCAGTTTCTTCATTTGTAAAATGAGCAGGAGAAAGAAATGGCAAACCACTTTTGAATCTTTACCAAGAAAATCCCATGGACAATTTTGGCTTTAAAAAAAATCGAAATCTCCTCTTCGAAGACAGAATTGATGTATGTATATGGAGGGGGGGAGTAGGTTAATGTTTTTATCCTGAGATAAATTTCTTCCTTTCTCATTCAAAATGACTTTCTTTTAAAAAGATTTCCTAAATCATTTTGCATTTATTGGGTTTTCCAATTATATGTAGAGAAAATTTTCAAGATTCATTTTTGTTGTTTTTTTCCCTCCCACTTGTCTCTCCCCCCATCCAACAATAATAAGAAATCTGATATAAATTATACATATACAATTGTGTAATACATATTTCCATATTGGTCATGCTGTGGGAGAAGAATCAGAACAAAAAGGGAAAACCTAAAACAGGGAAAAGCCAAAAACAGCCAAAAATTAAAAATATCAAGATAGTAAACTTTCATCTGTATTCAAATTTCATAGTTCTTTCTCTGGAAGAGTTTGACATTTTCCATCACAGGTCTTTTAGAATTATCTTTGATTGCTGTGTTGCTGAGGAGGACTATCTCCATCACTGCTGATCATTACACAATATTTTTGTTAAAGTGTACTGTTTTCTTGTTTCTGCTCACTTCAATTAGCATCATCTAAGTCTTTCCAGGTTTTTCAGAAATCTGCCTACTCATTGCTTTTTTTTGTTTTTTTAGGGTTTTGCAAGGCAATGGGGTTAAGTGACTTGCCAAAGGCCACACAGCTAGGTAATCATTAAATGTATGAGGTCAGGTTTAAACTCAGATCCTCCTGACTCCAGGGCCAGTGCTCTATTTACTGTGCCACCTAGCCACCCCTACTCATTGCTTATTATAGACTAATAATATTCCAAGATATTCATGTACCACAATTTTTTTGATTTGATAATGGAATTATATATATATATATATATATATATATGTATATATATATGTATACATATATATGTATTCTATTTGTTTTCAAATTATATACAGCAGTAGTTTCTATGTATCTTTTTGGTATGGTTTTGAATTTTACAATTTTTCCCCAACCTTCCATTCCATCCTCCTCATAGAATGCAGTCTAATAATCTTTATTGTTTCCATAATATATACATTGATCAAAATTGAATGTGTTGAAAGAAAAATCATATCCTTGAGGAAAAAATAAAATATTAGAGGTAGCAAAATAATGTAGTACATAAGGCAATTTTTTTTAATTGAAGGTAATAATCTATGGTCTTTGTTTAAACTCCAAAGTATTTTCTTAGCCTAGAGATGGTATTCTCCATCAAAGATACCCTAAAATTGTCCCTGATTATTGCACTAATGGAATTAGCAAGTTCATCAAGGTTGATCATCACCCCTTGTTATTGTTAGGGTGTACAATGTTGTTCTGGGTTTGCTTATCTCACTCAACATCTGTTCATGCAGGTCTTTCCAGGCTTCTCTGAAATCCCATACCTCTTGGTTTCTAATAGAACAATAATGTTCCATGATGTACATCTACCATAATTTTGTTCAGCCATTCCCCAATTGATGGATATTGACTCGATTTCCAATTCATCGCTACCACAAACAGAACTGCTAAGAATATTTTTGTACAAATGATGTTTTTAACCCATTTTCATGATCTCTTCAGGCATATAACACAACTTTTTTTTTACCATTTCCCAATTGATAGACATCCCTTCAGTCTTCAATTCTTTGCCACCCAAAGAGGAGCTGGTATGAATATTCTTCCTCTCCCCTTTTATTTTATTTTTATTTTTTTAAAGAGTTTATTTGAGTTTTACAATTTTTCTCCCAATCTTACCTCACCCCCCCCCCATGGAAAGCAATCTGTCAGTCTTTATTTTGTTTTCATGTTGTACATTGATCCAAATTGAGTGTGTTAAGAGAGAAATCATATTGCAGGGTTCTGGTTTTTAATCCACTCTGCTATTTGCTTACATTTTAAGGGAGAGTTCATTCCATTCACATTCAAAGTTATGATTACTAATTCTTTATTGCCCTCCATGCTATCTTCCCTCTGTTTGTATTTTTCCTCTTTCCCCCCTTTATCCATATTCCCCAGTATTTTGTTTCTGAATATCAACCCCTTCAGTGTGTTTGCCCTCCTATATCACCCCCTCCCCTTTCTTTCCCTTTTCCTTTTATCCCTTTTCCCTTCCCTTGCTTTTGTTAGTTCTCCCTTTCCCCCCTCCCCCTCATTTTCTCCATTCCCATTTCCCTTCTCACCTTTTAATACTTGAAAGGTTAGATTTTTTTAAGTTAACTAAGTATGCATAAGTTGACTTTAAGCCAAGTCTGATGAGAAGAAGATTCAGGTGTTTCTCATCTGCTCCCTTCTTCCCCTCTATTACCATAGGTATTTTATACCTCTTAATGTAAGGAGATTTACCCCATACAATACAATCCCCTCCATCCTCCTGTCTCCTTCCTGTCCTCCTTTTTAAGGAAGTAGTGTTTTGAAAAATCATTCTATCTAAGTCATAGGAAATTCTGAGTATCTGTCACTTCTAGCTAAGTACATTCTATCTAATAGAGTTAAAATTCTTGAGAGTTATTAGAGTCTTTCTCCCAAGTGGGGTTAAAGCCAGTTACTTCCCATTGGATAACAGTCTCACAGATAGGTCATGAATGTCCATCACTTATGGCTAGATATATTCTCTCTGTTAGAGTTACAATTCTCAAGATTTATGAGAATCTTTTCCCCCATGATGGAATATAGCAAGTTTCAATTTTATGGATAGTTGTTTTTTTTCTTTTACCATCCCCCCCTTTATTTTACCTTTTCATGTGTCTCTTGAACCTCCTGTTTGATGTCCAAGTTTTCTATTTAGCTCTGGACTTTTCATCAGTAATTTTTGGAATTCTTCCATTTCATTCAATGTCCATCTTTTTCCCTAGAAGAGAAGGCTCAGGTTTGCAGCATAGTGGATTCTTGGCTGCATTCCAAGCTCCCTTGCTCTTCAAAATATCTTGTTCCAGGCCCTTCGATCCCTTAATGTTGATGCAGCCAGCTCCTGTGTAATCTGTACTGTGGCTCCTTGATATTTAAATTGTTTCCTTCTGGCTGCTTGCAGGATTTTCTCTTTTATCTAATAGTTCTGGTATTTGGCCACAACATTCCTTGGTGTTTTCATTTTAGGATCTTTTTCTGGAGAGGATGGATGTATTCTTTCAGTAACTACTTTACCCTCTGGTTCCATGATATCAGGGCAGTTTTCCACTAGATCCTGTTATATTAAGTCCAGGCTCTTTTTCTCTTCAATGTGTTCAGGCAGTCCAATAATTTTCAGGTTGCTCCTCCTTGAACTTTTCTCGAGGTCAGTGGTTTTGCTTATGAGGTATTTTACATTTTCTTCTATTTTTTCTAGTTTTTGATTTTGTTTAACTGCCTCTTTCTGTCTCATGGAGTCATTAATTTCTTCAGACTCCATTTTTTTTTAGAGAGGAGTTTTCTTCATTTACCTTTTGCAATTCCTTTTCCAATCAGTCAATTCTACTTTTGAAAGAGCTTTCCATTTGACCAATTGAGGTTTTGAGAGAATTATTTTTTTTTTCATTTGCCCAGTTGAGGATCTGAGAGATTTATTCTCATTTTGTATTTGTCCGATTGTATTTTCTAAGGATTCTTTTTCTTGGTGCAAGGTATTAATCTTTTCTTGGGTTTCTTTTGCCAGATTTTCCAATTGATTTTTAAACTCCTTCCTTATTTCTTTAAGGGAGTCTTTGTGTACTGGAGACCAGATCACATTCTCCTCAAAGGTTCTAGGTCTCTTTGAGTTAGGGTATTTTCCTTTTCAAGAATTTTTCTATGGATCCTCCTTTCTGCTGACCCTTCGTCATTTTGCTAAGATATTGAATTGGGGAGGAGCTGATTCACAGGGTTTTGGTGTTGGAATCACTTAGAGGCTTTACTCATTGAGTGCAATTTCTCAGGCTGGCCAGTAGGAGGTGCTGGTTGCTTTCTCTGGCTTGTCTGTGATCTTGATTGAGGCCTTCTCCCTTAGCTTTGAAGGGAGGGATTGAAGCTATTGAATCCTTTAGCCTTCAATCAATGGTGGGCTTTACCCTGGGGTGAGGTCATTCCTCTCCCTATTGTCAGCTGGGCTGGTTCTTCTGCTCACACACCTGTGCCTGAGGCAGAAGTAGTCTGCAATTGCTTGTTCTGGGAAGGGGTCTCAGCTTCAATGGAGGCATGGACTCAGAGTTTCTCAGACCTGAGAAGCCCAGGGATGGTGTCTGTAGCTCATCTGCACCAGTGCCTCTATTCTCTACTTGACTCAAGCCCCTGCGGTCTAGCCCCACTGCTGATCCAGCAGGTCCATCTCTCGGGCCCTCAGACTCCCTGGCTCCAATTCAGCTGCTAATCTGACTGATCCAGGGCTGATCCGCCATTTGCTCCCAGACTCACCCAACCAAACTCACCCAAAGCTGCAGAAGACACATCCTGATGTAAATATTCTTTCTCCTGGCTTTTCTTTCTTGGTTTTGTGCGTCAGATTTCTGTTAAGAGGTTTGTTTCATATGATAAATGGGGAAAGATCAGTAGACCTTCCAACTGTGCCTGTCTACTCTCTGCCATCTTGGCCAAAAGTCCAATTCCTCCAAGTTCTTATGAGAGGTTCTGACTACTTTATTGCCTGTATGTTGATATGTGGATGACCACAGGAGCTCCCCTCTGCCCTTGAACTGTGAAGAGAGTCCATGCTTAGCTATGGTAGTATGGAAGCCCAAACTTCAACCTGGATTTGGTTATGGGCAAAACTAGCAGATTCTAGTCTGACCTAGTCAGAAGAGAGGGATGTCTGTAGCCCCCCTGACCCCCTTATCATGTGTGGACTTTGCTCTCAATGTGTAGACTGGCTTCCCTGATTCTTGCTGTAAGTTCTCACTGTAGGACTGCTCTGAGGTTGGAGCTCACTCCGCACTCACTGTGGTGTGGCAAAGTTCTTTCATCACCCCCATCAAGCTGTTCCCAGTGATCCCAGGGCCAGGAGGTCTGGAAGCCATCCCATCTGCTATTGACCCAGGCTTCCCCAGGGATCTAGGTACTCTGCCCAGCTACACTGCACTGTGCTGCAGCTGCAACTGTGCTAGCAGCAGCTTTTTCCAGCCCCCGTCCGAGTGAAACAGACCTTTTTGGAGGAACTTCTAAGTTGTCTTGGACTGGGAAATTTTATCAGTCTTTCTGTGGGTTCTGCCCCTCTAAATTTTGGCTAGAGTCATAATTTGACAGCTTTTGGAGTTTTTTGAGGAAGGAGATTCCAGGAAATCCTGTCTTCACACCACCATCTTCTGTTATGACTTCTTTAAGTTTCATGTATTACATTTTTCTTGCTAGTGATTTGTCCATGTATTAACCACGAACCATGAAACTGTCAAGCACCTCTGGGAGAATGTCATATTTATCATCTGCCAATTTAGAAAGTAATTTTACCAGAAAGATTCAATTATTTAGCAGGAAGAAGTCCTTAAAATCACCTGCAATTACCAAAAGAATTTAAAAACAAAACACCTATTTTTATTTCCTTTTTAAATTTTATTTATTTATACATTGCTAAAATAGTCTTGTAAGAGTAAATAACATCCCTCCTCCTCCCCACAAAACAGGAAAAAAAAGTTACAAAAAATAAAGTGAGGGAAAAAAGAAAATTGAACTTCAGTCTGTGTTCAGGTACTATCAACTCTGTCTCTGGGAGGTATCACTTTTTTTTAATCATAAGACTATAAGAGAAGTTGCTTCAATATTTTTTCACCCACTGTTGCTATTGCCAATTGTTAAATACAGAACACTTTAGGCCTTTTGGACTATTAATTTCTCAAAGTCAACCTTGAGAATATGTTGATTTTTTTGCTTGAAGATGTTTAACCTTCCTTCCAGCATTACCGTCTCAGTCTTTACTGCTGCTGAAGTATAAAGGAATTATAGGAATATGAACAGGAAAGACTAGTTAAAATGGGAGAGTAGCAGGAAAAAATACAAACAACCTTGCCCCCTCAATTTAACCTCAAAAACATAGAAAATGCATCAGACTGCATAGTCAATAGGAAATACAAGAACAAATTAAGAGTGAGTCATTTTCTCATTCAGATGAGAACAGGTCAGGTCAGACAAAGAGGTCTGGGGGCAATGGAGAAAGGTTCTAATCATTAGGTAACCATGTGGACCTTTCTAAGAGGAAGTTCAGTGAGACCCTATACATAGCTATATACCAGGCCTGAGGCCTATTCAGACCTTGTTTAAGTAGAAAAGTCATGGTCCCATTGAAAGCTCTTTGCTTTCTACTCAGGGCTACATCACATAATCAAGAAGGGACCTGTGCTCAGGAGTGATAGTCTAAAGCAAAAAGTCTTCATGGGCTTAGACACGAATCCTCATCAAGGAACATGTACAGAAACAAGCAGTATCTGTGATGCCCTGTTCCCATCAGCAGGTCAGGTTCAGAGATCCATTGCCCAATTGTTCCTAGAGACTGTTACTGAATAACTAAAGCAAGAACGTCAAACTTAAGGTGATCCTAAAGTTCCAACATACTGAACCTATCAGTCTTTCCAGCTCTCTGATAGTGGGATGAGTTCTTAGGAGTTGAATTAGATTGAAACCTCCAAAACTCAGATGAGTAAATTCCATACCTTAGGCCCACAGACTGCTAATCAGAATTATTCAAATAAGAAAGATTTGAGAATAAGGAAAATTTGCTGGTGCTATCCCTGATATATTGGAATAATATGCTTCTCAAAACCACAAGAAGGCAACAACAGGAACAAAAAAAACACAAACATGTCCCAGATATTCTCTCCACAAGTCCAGAGCCCCATGCACTAATAAAAAGTTCAACAACCTGATGAAGGGTCAGAAGAATGAGAGAACAAAAAAGAATCCCACCGGAAAAATCAAGTAACAAACTTAGAATAAATGAATGACTTCAAAACATCTATAAAGAAAGCTTCAAAAATTAAAAAAAAAATGACAAATGGAATTTAAATAGTTCAACTTGGCATACTTCAGTTCTTTAATCTTTTTTTTCAGTTGTGTCTGACTCTTGATAACCCCTTTTAGGTTTTCTTGATAAAGATATTTACTTCTGAAAGTCATTTTACATATGAAGAAACTGAAGCAAATGGTATCAGTAACTTACATTAGATCACAAAGCTACTAAGTATCCGTGAGTAGATTTCATTTCCAATTCCTGCACTCTATCTGCTATATCATATAACTATTTGTAAATTTCCTAATAGAGTTGAAAAAAATCACAATTAAGTTTTTCTTTCATAATGATCCCTATCTCTTCTTTGTTCATAAACTGTTCCCCTTTTCCATAGATCTTACAGTTAAATGATTTTTTGTTCTCCTAATTGATTTACAATATTACCTTTTGTGTTTAAATCCTCAAACTATTTCACCCTTTCCTTGGTATAAGTTATGAGATGGTGGTTTATGCCTAGTTTTCTTCATACTATCTTTCAGTTTTCTTTTTATTGAAGAATGATATTTTAACCCAGTAACTGGAATCTTTGGATCTATTGAACAGGAAATTACTATAGTCATTTATTACTGTCTCTTTTGCATATTATCTATTCCAGTAATGCACCACAGTTTTGATGACTGATACTTAACACATAATTTTAGATTGGTATGGCTAGGCCACCTTCCTTTGTACTTTTTTTCATTAGTTGCTTTCTTGATATTCTTGAATTTGATCATAATATATAATTCAAATTCCTACAGAATCTCAGTATTTAGATAGCAGAATGGATTAAAAAACAGAATCCTATAATATGTTGCTTCCAAGAGGTGCATTTGAAGCAGAGAAATACACACAGGGTAAAGGTCAAAGGTTGGTTCAAAATATATTAAGCTTCTGCTGAAATTAATAAAAAATCAGGGATAGTGATCCTGATCTCAGATGAAGCAAAAGCAAAAATTGATCTATTAAAACGGATAAGGAAGTAAACTACATCTTTGTAGAAAGCAAAGTAAACTACATCTTTGTAGAAAGCAAAGAAGCTATATCATTATTAAACATGTATACATTTAGATGTATAGCATCCACATTCCTAGAGGAAAAGTTGAATTATAAGGGGACACAGAGAGAACCTCCCTCTCTCAGACTAGATAAAATTAGCATAAAGTAAAAAAGAAGGAACTGAAGAAAGTGAATAAAATTTTAGAAAACTTAGATATGATATACCTCTGGAGAAAACTTAATAGGGATAGAAAAGAATATACGTTTTTCTCTGCAGCACATGATACCCATACCAAAACTGACCATGTATTAGGGCATAAAAACCTTATAATCAAATGCAGAAAGGCAGAAATTATATATGCATACATTTTAGATCATTATGCAATAAAATTATATGTATTAAAGGGTCATGGAAAGATAAATCAAGTGTTAACTGGAAACTAACTTAATTTTAAAGAATGAATCAAACAACAAATCATAGAAATAATCAATAATTTCATCCAAGAAAATGATAACAATTAGATATCATACCAAAATTTGTGGGATGCATCCAGGCATTTTTAGGGGAAATTTTATATCTCTAAATGGTCATATAAATAAAATAGAGAAAGAAGAGATAAATGAATTGGGTATACAATTAAAAAAAGCTAGAAAAAGAACAAATTAATGATCCCCAATTAAATACCAAATTAGAAATACTGAAAATCAAAGGAGAGATTAATAAAACTGAAAGCAAGAAAATCATTTATCTAATAAAAAACAATTAAGAGTTGGTTTATGAAAAAATAGATAAGCCTTTAGATAATATGATTTTTTTAAAAAAGTACACAGGATAACCAAATTACCAGTATCAAAAATAAAAAAGGTGAACTAACCTCCAATGAGGAGGATGTTACAAAAGATAGTTTGGAGCTATTTTATCAAAATGTATGCAAATAAATTTGATAACCTGAGTGAAATGGAAGAATATTTACAAAAGTACAAACTGCCCAGATTATCAGAAGAGGAAATAAAATATTTAAATAAACCCATTTCAGAAAAAGAAGTAGAAGAAACCATCAATAAACTCCTTATGAAACAGTCTCCATGTCCAGATGGATTTATAAGTGGATTCTTACAAACTTTTAAGGAACAATTAATTCCTATCCTACATAAATTATTTAAGAAAAATTAGAAGAATTCTGCCAAATTCCTTTTATGACACCAGTATGGTACTGATACCTAAAGCAGGAAGAACCAAAACAGACAAAGAAAATTATAGACTAATCTTCCTAATGAACAATGATGCAAAAATTCTAAATAAAATTTTAGCAATAAGATTATAGCAAGTTATTGCTATAATAATACACCATGATCAGGTAGGATTTATACCAGGTAGGCAGGGATGGTTCAATATAAGGAAAACACTCAACATAATTGAACATATCAACAATAAATCAACAGAAATAATATGATTATCTCCATAGATGCTGAAAAAGCCTTTGAAGAAAAAACAACATACATTACTATTAAAAATACTAGAAAGCATAGGAGTAAATGAAATTTTCCTTAAAATAAAAAGTAGTATCTATCTAAAGTTATCAAAAAATAAAATATATAAAGGGGATAAACTAGGCACATTCCCAATAAGATCAGGTTGAAACAAGGATGCCCATAATCCCCACTACTATTCAATATTGTATTAGAAATGTTAGCTTCAACAATAAGAAAAGAAAAAGAAATTGAAGGAATTAGAATTACGCAGGAAGAGAAAAAAACTCTCACTCTTTGCAGATGACATGATGGTATACCCAGAGAATCCCAAAAAATCATCTAAAAAAATAATTAACAACTTTAGGGGTTGCTAGCTGGCACAGTGGATAGAGCACCGGCCCTGGAATCAGGAGCACTTGAGTTCAAATCTGGCCTCAAACACTTAACAATAACCTAGCTGTGTGGCCAGGGGTGAGCCACTCAACCCCATTGCCTTGCAAAAAAAATATAAAAAAATCTTTAATAATGAACAATTTTAGCAAATTCACAGGATATTAAATAAACCCTCATAAATCCTCAACATTTCTATATATGACTAGCAAGATACAGCAGGAAGAACTAGAAACAAGAATCTCATTCAAAGAGACTTCACACAGTATCAAATACTTGGGAGTCTACCAGCCAAGGCAGATTCAGGAACTTGTTGAAAACAATTGCAAAACATTTCTCATGCAAACAAGATCAGATTTAAATAACTGGGCAAATATCAACTGCTTGTGGATAGGCTGAGCTAATATAATAAAAATGACAGTTCTACCCAAAGTAAACTACTTATTTAGTGCCCTATCAAAATTCCAAAAAAAATTACTTCAATGAGTTAGCAAAAATCATAAGTAAATTCATATGGAGAAATAAAAAGTCAAGAATTTACAGGGATTTAATAAAAAAATGTGCAAAAAAAGTGGCTTTGCTCTAACAGATCTATAATTTTCTTATATAGCATCAGTCATCAAAACTCTCTTGTACTAGCTAAGAAATGGAGTGATGGAAGAGTGGAATATACTAGGTGCAATCTCCAGAAATGATTATAGCAATCAGCTGTTTGTTAAACCCAAAGACTTCATCTTATGGGATTAAACCTCTCTCAATGATAAAAACTGTTGTGAAAATTGGAAGTTGGTATGGCAGAAACTTGGATTAGACCAACACCTCACACCCTATAACAAGATAAGATCAAAATGGATACATGATTTAGGCATAAAAATATTATAAACAAACAAGGAGATCAAGTAATAGTTTACAGGTCAAATCTATGGAAAGGGAAGCAGTTTATGACCAATGAAGAGATGGAGAACAGCATTAAAAGCAAACTAGCTAATTTTGATTACATTAAATTAAATAGCTTTTCCACAGACAAAACCAGTGTAACCAAGAACAAAAGAACAATAGTAAATTGGAAAACAATTTTTGCAACTAGTATTTCAGACAAAGGATTCATTTCTAAAATATACAGAGAATTGAGTCACATTTTCAAAAAAACAAGCCATTCCCCAATTGACAAATGGTCAAAGGATATGCAAAGAAAATTTAAAGATGAGGAAAGCAAAGCAATCCATAGTCATATGAAAAATTGCTCCACATCACGACTTCTTAGAGAGATGCAAATTAAAGCATCTCTGAGGTACCACCCTTACAAATCTCAGACTGGCCAATATGACCAGAAATGACAATAATCAATATTAGAAGGGATGTGGGAAATCTGAAACACTAATACATTGTTGGTGGAGCTGTGAACTCATCCAACCTTTCTGGAGTGCAATTTGGAATTATGCCCAAAGGGCAATAAAGATGTGCATGCCCTATGATCCAGCAATACCACTACCGGGTCTATATCCTGAAGAGATGATGCAAAAGGATAAAAATATCCCTTGTGCAAAAATATTCATAGCAGCCTTTTTTTGTGGTGGCAAACAATTGGAAATTGAGTGAATGTCTGTCAATTAGGGAATGAATGAACAAATCATGGTTTAAGAACATTATGGAACACTATTGTTCTATTAGAAACTAGGAAGGATGGGAATTCAGGGAAGCCTGGAAGAATTTGCAAGGAACTGATGTTGAGATGAGCAGACCCAGAAGAACACTGTAAACCATAACAGTAACATGGGGTTGATGATCAATCTTAGCGGACTTGCTTATTCTATCAGTCCAACAATCAGGCACAATTTTAGGGTATCTATGATGGGGAATACCATCTATATCTGGAGAAAGAATTGTGGAGTTTGAACAAAGACCAAAACTATTACCTTTAATTTTAAAAAAAGTTATCATATTATATAATTTTGCTATCTCTTTTACTTTATTTTTTTCCTTAACACTATGATTTCTGTCTCATCACATTCAAACTAGATCAATGTATTTCATGGAAACAGTGTAAAGACTAACAGGCTGCCTTCTGTGGGGCGTGGGAGGGTGGGAATTGAGATTAGGGGAAAATTGTAAAATTCAAATAAAATAAAGAAATTAAATTTAAAATGTCATGCCTTACAATTTGCCTTCCAACCTTGTCATTCCAACAATATTGCTGTCTTCAAAATTAGCAGGGAACTCTTACTTGCAGATGCAATGTTCTTTTTCAATCTCCCCAAAGTGTCTGTTTTCTTTGACACTGCTGATCATGCTTTCTTGCTCGGTGTTCTTCTCCTTCTAGTTCATTTTTTCTCCCTTTCTCCTCTCATTCTCTTCCTATTAATCTAACTGTTCCTCATTGTCCTTTAGTAGATCTTCATCGCTATAATATCCTCACACTCTACATGTTACCAAGTTCCATCTCTGACCCTCTTTTCTTCTCTTTCTATACTGTTTCCCTTTTTGATTTCATAAACTTCCATGTATTTACTGACTGTACTCCTAAATCCCCTCCCATCATCTATATGTCAATCATCTTCTCAGTCCTTCAGGTTAATGAATTAGATTTGATTACTGAAATTAATTTGACTACTTACAATCTCTCACTGCACATGTCAAATCTGTGTCCAAAACTTTTTTATTTCCAGTTTTATAAAATCTCAACAATATGCACCCTTCTCTACTCTCACAGTGCTACCACACTCCTGAAAATCTTTCATTGCTTCTTACTTGCTGTGCTCTTACATTGCAAGACTTTGTTCTTGGGTTTACCTTTCCCCAAGCCTCTCCTCATCCCAATCCATTTTTCATTCAGCCAGCAAGTGGATTGTCCTAAGACATAGGTATATCCATGTCATCCCTGAACTCAATAAAATCCAGTTTCTCCATACCACTTCAAGAATTAAATACAAAATCTTTGTGTTTGGCATTATAAACAAGCAGTCTGACAGCTTTCTTATCATCTTACACCTTGCTTCATTTTGTTTATTTTTTGGGATTATGACAGTGGTTTCCTTGCTGCTTCATGATTAAGATACTCCATCTCTTGACTCGAGTCATTTTCTCTGCCTATGCATCATGAAGCAATGATTTTCTTCCTTAGTTCTCAATTCTGACTTCCAAGGTATTTTAAAGTTGAGGTTAACATGCCATCTTCAACTTGAATGCTATCCCAAACATCTCAAAGCAATTCCTCCCCTCTCTAAGTTAATTCCTTTTTATCTTCAACAAAACTTTATTTTGTTTGTTTCTTAACAATATATTTATTTTATGAGCTAATTGAGGTAGAGAATTTTTTTCTGCCATCTTTTCCATCTCCAGAACATAGCAGAGTGCTGGTACATATCAGGCACTTATTAAATGCTTTCTTACTTACAAATATAGACCTCTCTAATTATTAGACCACCAAACCATTGTGCTGCATTTTGTTTTTGTTTTTTTGTTTGGATATATATATATATATATATATATATATATATATATATATATATATATGTATATATTTCGTGCTATAGAGTGCCTAATTTTTGTTTTTATATTCTCAAAATCTAGGAAACACATTGGAATACAATACGTGCTCAAGAAATATTTTTTGAATAATTATTTGCCTTTGAGTTTTATAACACCATCTTTCATTGACATCTGATGTCCAGTAAGAATGTTGCAGTTCCTTTAATGTGCCTTTTCACATACGCCTGCCCTCTTGTGGCCAATTCCATCATTGCCATTTTAGTCTGCCATCATGTGACCAAATTCTGGTATTAGATCTTTTTCCCATTTTAAATCTTGTTTTTTTGTTTGTTTGTTTGTTTAGGTTTTTTCAAGGCAATGGGGTTAACTGGTTTGCCCAAGGCCACATGGCTAGGTAATTATTATGTGTCTGAGCCTGGATTTGAACCCAGGTACTCCTAACTCCAGGATGGGTACTTTATCCACTGCGCCACCTAGCCGCCCCTAAATCTTGTTTTTAAATGGATTTTTGCACTTGTGAGAAATCACTTGCTTTTTAGAAAGACGGAATGAATACAAGTGGAACCCTGGATTTATTAGCTGAAGTATGCAAGGAATTCTTTCACCTGAAATAGAAATTCAGATCTAATAATCACCATACATATTATCTTTTTTAAATCTTAATCTTTTTCTTTTTAAAATTTATTTTTATTGAAGATCTTACTTGAGTTTTACAATTTTCCCCCAATCTTGCTCCCCCCCACAGAAAGCACTCTGTGAGTCTTTACTTTGTTTCCATGTTGTACCTTGATCCAAATTGGGTGTGATGAGACAGAAATCATATCCTTAAAGAGAAGAGAGTTCTAAGAGGTAACAAGATCAGACAATAAGCTATCTGTTTTTTTTTCTGAATTAAAGGGAATAGTCCTTGCACTTTGTTCAAACTCCACAGCTCCTTATCTGGATACAGATGGCACTCTCCTTTGCAGACAGCCCCAAATTGTTCCTGATTGTTCCACTGATGGAATGAGCAAGTCCTTCAACGTTGAACATCACTCCCATGTTGTTGTTAGGGTGTAAAGTGTTTTTCTGGTTCTGCTCATCTCACTCAGCATCAGTTCATGGAAATCCCTCCAGGTTTCCCTGAAATCCCATCCCTCTTGGTTTCTGATAGAACAATAGTGTTCCATGACATACATATACCACAGTTTGCTAAGCCATTCCCCAATTGAAGGACATTTACTGGATTTCCAATTCTTTGCCACCACAAACAGGGCTGCTATAAATATTTTTGTACAAGTAATGTTTTTAGCCTTTTTCCTCATCTCTTCAGGGTATAGCCCCAGTAGTGGTATTGCTGGGTCAAAGGGTATGCACATTTTTGCTGCCCTTTGGGCATAGTTCCAAATAGCACTCCAGAAGGGTTGGATGAGTTCACAGCTCCACCAACAGTGTAATAGTGTCCCAGATTTCCCACATCCCTTCCAACAATGATCATTATCCTTCCTAGTCATACTGGCCAATCTGAGAGGTGTGAGGTGGTACCTCAGAGAAGCTTAAATTTGCATTTCTCTAATAATTAATGATTTAGAGCATTTTTTCAAATAGCTATGGATTACTTTGATCTCCTCATCTGTAAATTGCCTTTGCATATCCTTTGACTATTTGTCAATTGGGGAATGGCTTTTGTTTTAAAAATATGACTCAGTTCTCTGTATATTTTAGAAATGAGTCCTTTGTCAGAATCATTAGTTGTAAAGATTGTTTCCCAATTTACTACATTTCTTTTGATCTTGATTACATTGGTTTTATCTGTGCAAATGCTTTTTAATTTAATGTAATTAAAATCATCTAATTGGTTTTGGTGATGTTCTCCAACTCTTCCTTAGTCATAAACTGTTCCCCTTTCCATAGATCTGACAGGTAGATTAGTCCTTGATCTTCTAATTTGCTTATAGTATTGTTTCTTATGTCTATGTCCTGTAACCATTTGGATCTTATCTTGGTAAATGGTGTGAGGTGTTGGTCTAATCTAAGTTTCTTCCATACTAACTTCCAATTATCATAGCAATTTTTATCAAAGAGGGAGTTTTTAATCCCATTGGCTGGACTCTTTGGCTTTATCAGACAGCAGATTACTATAATCATCTCCTGCTTTTACACCTAGTCTATTCCACTGGTCCACCACTCTATTTCTTAGCCAATACCAAACAGTTTTGATGACTGATGCTTTATAATATAATTTTAGATTGGGTAGGGCTAGGCCACCTTCTTTTGCACTTTTTTTCATTAAGCTCCTGGCAATTCTTGACTTTTTATTTCTCCATATGAATTTACTTACAATTTTTTCTAATGCATGAATGTAATTTTTTTGGAATTGTGATTGGTAGGGCACTAAATAGATAGTTTAGTTTTGGTAGAATTGTCATTTTTATTATATTAGCTCTACCTATCCATGAGCAGTTAATATTTGCCCAGTTATTTAAATCTAATTAATTTGTGTGAGAAGTGTTTTATAATTTTTTTTCAAAAAGATACTGAGTCTGTCTTGGCAAATAGACTCCCAAATATTTTATATTGTCTGAGGTTACTTTGAATGGGATTTCTCTTTCTAGCTCTTCCTGCTGTTTCTTGCTAGACATATATAGAAAAGTTGAGAATTTATGAGGGTTCATTTTATAACCTGCAATTTTGCTAAAATTGCTAATTGTTTCCAGTAGTTTTTTAGATGATTTCTTGGGATTCTCTAGGTAGAGCATCATGTCATCTGCAAAGAGTGAGAGTTTTGTCTCTTCCTTCCCAATTCTAATTCCTTCAATTTCTTTTTCTTCTCTAATTGCTGATGCTAACATTTCTAATACAATATTGAATAGTAGTGGTGATAATGGGCACCCTTGTTTCACCCCTGATCTTATTGAGAATGCCTCTAGCCTCTCCCCATTGAATATAATGATTGTTGATGGTCTCAGATAGTTACTGCTAATTATTTTAAGGAACAGTCCATTTATTTCTCCACTCTCTAGTGTTTTTAATAGGAATGGATGCTGTATTTTGTCAAAAGCTTTTTCAGCATCTATTGATATGATCATATGATTTCTGATAGGTTTGTTGTTGATATAATTGAGTATACTAACAATTTTCCTAATATTGAACCAACCCTGCATTCCTGGAATAAATCCTACTTGATCATAATGTATTATCCTAGTGATGACTTGTTGTACTCATTGTTCTAAGATTTTATTTAGGATTTTTGCATCTATATTCATCACAAAAATAGGTCTATAATTTTCTTTCTCTGTTTTGACTCTTCCTGGTTTAGGTAACAGTACCATATTGGTTTCATAGAAAGAGTTAGACAGAGTTCCATCTTTTCCTATTTTTCTGAAGAGTTTAAATAGGATTAGAACCAATTGTTTCTTAAATGTTTGGTAGAATTCACTTGTGAATCCATCAGGCCCTGGAGATTTATTTTTTGGGAGTTCTGTAATGGCTTGTTTTATTTCTTTTTCTGAGATAGGGTTGTTTAGCTATTTAATCTCTTCTTCATTTAACCTGGGCAACTTATATTTTTGTAAATATTCATCCATTTCACTTAGATTATCAAATTTATTGGCATAGAGTTGGGCAAAATAATTTCGAATTATTACTTTAATTTCCTCCTCATTGGTGGTGAGTTCACCTTTTTCATTTATGATACTAGCAATTTGGTTTTCTTCTTTTTTTTAATCAAATTGAGCAGAGGTTTATCAATTTTATTGTTTTTTTCATAATACCAACTTTTGGTTTTATTTATTAATTCAATAGTTGTTTTGCTTTCAATTTTATTAATTTCTCCTTTAATTTTTAGAATTTCTAATTTAGTATTTAATTGGGGATTTTTGATTTGTTCTTTCTCTAATTTTTTAGTTGCATGTTTAGTTCATTGATTTCCTCTTTCTCCAATTTATTCATATAATCATTTAGAGCTATTATATATCCCCTGAGAGTTGCTTTGAATGAATCCCATAGCTTTTGGTATGTTGTTTCATTATTATCATTATCTAAGATAAAATGGTTAATGCTTTCTATAATTTGTTTTTTGGTCCACTTATTTTTTAAAATGAGGTTATTCAGTTTCCAATTTGTTCTGGGTTTATATCTCCTTTGGCCAGTATTGTATATGACTTTTATTGCATTGTGATCTGAGAAAGATGTATTCACTATTTCTGCCTTTCTGCAGTTGATAATTAGATTTTTATGTCCTCGTACATGGTCAATTTTTGTATAAGTTCCATGTACTGCATAGAAAAAGGTATATTCCTTTCTATCCCCATTCAGTTTCCTCCATAAGTTTACTGTATCTAATTTTTCTGACAATCTATTTACCTCCCTAATTTCTTTCTTGTTTGTTTTATGATTCGATTTATCTAGATCTGATAGCGGGGGTTGAAGTCTCCCACTAGTAGAGTTTTGCTGTCTATGTCTTCCTGTAGTTCTTTCAGTTTCTCCTCTAAGAATTTGGGTGCTGTCCCACTGGGTGCATATATATTCAATATTGAAATGACTTTATTGTTTATGGTACCTTTTAGGAGGATAAAGTTTCCTTCCTTATCTCTTTTAATGCTATCTGTTTTTGCTACTGCTTTGTCTGAAATAAGGATTGCTACCCCTGCTTTTTTTACTTCAGCTGAAGCAAAATGTATTTTGCTCCAACCTTTTACCTTTGCTCTATATGTATCTCTCTGCTTCAAATGAGTTTTTTGTAAGCAGCATATTGTAGGATTCTGGTTTTTAATCCACTCTGCTATTTGCTTATGTTTTAAGGGAGAGTTCATCCCATTCACATTCAAGGTTATGATTACTATGGCCCCTCATTTAAATATTATTATTACTCATTAGTACTTTTATTCTCAAGAGCAAATTTGGAAGAAAAATATCAAAGAAAATCTAAGCTTCTTTTAGAAGGAGATTTGTGAAATGAAACATTAAAGATTGTCTAAGACTGGTATACAAAACCCTGATCACAGGCTCCTTTGACCAAGATCTGATTCCTAGATTTCAGGAATTTTACATTTTGGATATGAAGTCAATCAGTCAGACAGGAAGCATTTGTTAAGTAGTTACTATGGCTATGTATAGTTAGGGGGTCCAGGGGAAGAATTCCTGACCTGGAGTCAGAAAGATTCATCTTCCTGAGTTCAAATCTGGACTCAGTCACTTTCTAGTTGTGTGACCCTGGGCATTGTTTGCTTCAGTTTCATCATTTGTAAAATTAGTTGGAGAAAGCAATAGCAGTGTCTTTGCTTAAAGAACAAGATCTCACATTTGACTGAAGAACAATACTATTAGAAGTTGAACTTTTTGTATCTTATTTTTACTGAGCTGGTTTCTGCTGTTGGAAAGAATGCTTGGAACAGGTAGAAAGTGGTTATAAGTTATTCCTAAATTCTTTATTTGGCACTGTTCAAACCACTGATTGTAATTGCCATTTCCTAATTAAAATAAAATGATCATTGTTTCCTTATTTTTTTCCTAATTACATGCAAAGACAGTTTTCAACATTCATCTTTCTGCAAGTTTTTGAGGTCCACATTTTTCCAGCAAATAATCTGATATAGAGTGTACATTTAAAATAACCTTTCATGTATTAATCAAGCTGTGAAAGAAGAACTAGAACTAAAGGGGAAATATAAGAAAGGAAGAAAAAACATAAAAGAAGCTTGGAAAAAAGTGAACATAATATGCCTTGCTCTATAGTTATTCATCTCACAATGTTGCTGTTAGTATGTATAATGTTCTGTTCTGCTCAATTCACTCAGCATCAGTTCATTCAAGCATTTTCATGCTTTTTTGAAATCAGGCCACTCCTGATTTCTTACAGAACTGTAGTACTCTATAGTCTACATATAACATAGTTTTGTCATTCTCCAATTGAGGTACATCCTCTCAAATTCAAAATCAAAAAGATAGTTTTTATTTTCTCTAAATAAAATTCAGTCTAAATATCATAAATCTGGGGCAGCTAGGTGGTGTAGTGAATAAAGCACTGTCCCTGGAGTCATGAGTACCTGGGTTCAAATCCGGTCTCAAACACTTAATAATTACCTAGCTGTGTGGCCTTGGGCAAGCCACTTAACCACGTTTGCCTTTCAAAAACCTTAAAAGAAATAAAATAAATATCATCAATCTAATTTAAAAAATATCAAACCAAACTACAAGTTACTGCTAAAGAACTGACATGGAAATCATTAAAACTGGTCAAATACTGGGACTGAAATGAGTGCTTTGTTGTTTAGAAAGTAGTAGTTCTACTATATGTAATAATTATCCAATATTGAATATGAATTATTGCTCATTTGTTATTTTATAAAGCGATTGTTGCTACTATTACTTTTCATTCATTTGAGTCAGTTTTTATTATTCATGACTCCCTTTGGGGTTTTCTTCTCAAAGATACTGCAGTGGTTTGCCATCATCAGAAGCTCATTTTACAGATGAGGAAAATAAGACAAAGAGGATTGATTGACTTACTCAGAGAAACAAACTTGTAAGTGGCTGAAACCCAATTTTCATTCAGGTCTTCCTGATTCCATGTCTTGTCTGAAATTAATTGACATTAATTTCCTGAAATGTTTTACTTTATTAATTGACATCTTGAATAAATTTGGTTAAATTCATTTAAATTGTACTCACCATCAACCAATATTCAGACAGAGCAAAAGTTAATGAATTCATCATGCAGCCTTTTGAGTACTGATCTGAGAAAGCATGAATTTCAAGTAGATTTAAGCCAAATAAAAATAAAGATGCATAATTTAATAAAACAATACATGTAATGGTCTTCCTAGCAATATGGTGATTGGAAATATAATTCCACAGATAAATGTATAACTTTTATGAAACAAAAGAAATGATGAAACTATTTTTAAATATTTTGATTTATTAGAATTCTCTACTTAGTCTTGTGCATAACAGACTTGATTATGGAAAGATGGAAGAAAATGGAATCATTTAAATGAAAATATAAACATGCAACTCATCTAAAGGTTTTCTTCATTTTTGTAGAATAATAAAGAATTAAACAATGTTCCAATTACCAGAAGGATAAAATAGGCAAAACAACAGTCATCACTATGGCTTTCTCTTAGCCAAAGCTAAAAGAATTCTTGGTTTAATAAATAATTTCAGACTTGAAGAGTAATAGGCTAACACATAACTAGAATAATGACACTTCATTTATTGGATTATGATTCAATCAATTGAAATTCATTATTATTTTTAAATGATGATGGAATTTCAACCAGAGAATGGCTATAGATACATGAGCTAAACAAAATTTAAGAAAAGCATTCTGTGTAAATTAGTTAGAACTATGGATAAATAAAGGATAATGTATAAATAATTATTATTCTTATTACTATTTTCAATTTGTGTTGGAATATTTTATTTTAGTAGAAGTATTAATAAAGTTATATATTTGTGTATATATATGTAGATATGTATATAAAAGAAAGTCTGTTGTCAAACATTTTAACCAACTTACCATTGGATTGAGAATCTATCAGGAATAAATTTTCTTTTTAAAAAAACACAAGAATAAAAAATTAAAAAAAAATAACAACCATGCATAATCTTGCAATATACAGTTTTTAAAAATGTGATTAAAACTCCATCTATACACATTGAATCACATAATAGGATTGGGATTTAAATTTGACTCTGACTCCAGTCAGTCCATATCCATTTATTAATCACTTCCTATGTGTGGTGATAAAAGGAAAAGACAGAGTTCACAATCAAATGGGGAAGGTGTTGAGTAAGCAACAACAACAAAAACACATCTGTACCAAGATACATAAATAATGCACTAGAATTAAAAGGGAATAGAAACTGCTTCCTTTATGTGGTGGTAATTTAGGTGTTACTTGGTGGAATCCAGGAAAACATGGAGACAAAAATGAAGAGGCAGAAAATCCCAGGCAGGGAGGACATCTTGGGAGAATGGGTAGAGAGGTAAAAGATGGAGGCTTTTGTTCATGAAACAGCAAGGAGGTCAAGTAATGTTGGGAGTGAGATAAGAGGACAAGGGCTTTAAGGTTTAAGAAGATGAGAAAAGGAAGGTCGATTATTAAGATCTATCTATCTATCTATCTATCTATCTATCTATCTATCTATCTATCTACCATTATTAAGATGATAGAATTACTCAGGTTCAAACCCATTTTGAGAATATTAACTAGGTTTTGGACTTAGATCACATACATTTCCAAAAAAGAGTCTATTAGATAATCTAACTGTTTTACTATAAATATTCCCCTCAATCCCCCCATATCTAATTCCTATAGACACTTGCCTCTATTTCCATCTCATCCTTAATGACTCTCTCTCTGTATTCCAATATTAATTCCAAGGGGACCAGCTTTCACTCTCTAGTAACCAGAGAATTATAGATCTGAAGGGTCCTTAGATACCATCAAGTCCAGCCCAATGAACTGAATGAAATGAAAACTGAGGTTGATTATGGTTAAGGGACTTCTCCAGGGTAAAACAGCTCCTCAGCCTGACATGGTATTGAATCTCAGTGAACTCCAAGTCTAAATCTCCGATCAATAGGATTCTAGCTGAGCTGCCCTATATTTCACAGGGGACCTATCCTTTTACAGTTTTTCATCCCCTTGTTTAATATCTCACTGTCCTCCTACACTTCTTTGCTCTCTATGTGCCTTTCTCTCTTGTTTCAGTATTTGGTTCTTTGGTTCTCTCTGTGTCCCTGTCTCTGTCTCTGTCTCTTTCCCCCATCATCCACCTTCCTTCTCCTAAGTTTTATTCCTTCCTCTGTTTCCCATCCAATTAAAAATATTCTTCTCTTTTTCTTTTCTATTTTGAAGAAGCAGAGGTGAAAACATTCTGCATCAATTTCACAGGTCAAAGATATTTTGAGAATGTGAATGAGGAACTGAACTCAGTTCATCCTGATTTCTAAGATCAGTCCCTACAGAAACCTCACTATCCACAGAACCCTTTTCTCTTATATCCTTGTGTTAATCAAAAGCTTTTTGCTGTGTTATCCTTCTGAGCCCAAACTAACTTTTTTCATTTTCTTTCTATCCCTGATATTATTAAATATTTTGAGCTGGAATAAACCATAAGAGCTACAGAGTCAAACTCCATCATTTTAAAAAAGATGAAAGTGACAATTTCAAATTAGACAATTTCAGAGACCTAAAAAGTATCACATAGTTAAGCAGATTTTGTTGGGTTTTTTGCAAGGCAGTGGGGTTAAGTGACTTACCCAAGGCCACATAGCTATATAGTTAATAGGTGTCAGAGGCTAGATTTGAACTCAGGTAATCTTGACTCCAAGGCCAGTACTCTATCCACTGCACCACCCAGCTGCTCCCATTTAAGCAGATTTTGAAGCATAATATGAACTCTTGGCCTCATGACATCCAAAACAGTGACCCAAACTCTAGGAGACGTGGATGTGTCTCTTCACACATTTCTCCTAGTCCTCATTGCTAGTGTCTCCTTTCTATCTCTTTCTCACTGCTAGTTTCCCTCCAGCTCTATATCTCTCACACAAATTCTCAGGGAATTTTTTTTCTCTTTCTCTCATCAATTATCTCATTTCATAGTATGGGTTGGCAGTATATGCATCAGAATGAGAACTCAAATAGTTTGGAGTCCAAGAACAGTGCCCTGTCTATCCCCTATGAAACTTGACAAAGTAGAGCAGTATGCTGTTGGTGAAAAGACAGTGAAATGCATATAACTGAGAGATAGAGTCCTATTCAGGATATATTATGGAGGTCAATGTTACTGCATCCAAGTGAACTATAGTAGTATAAAGGATAATAAGACTAGAAAGGCAGGAAGGACAAGTTATGAAGAAAGTAGTCCTTAAAAAAGAATATTTTCTGTTTGATATTGGAGGCCAAAAGGAGCCACTGAAGTTTATTGGGGATGTGTGGGGATGTAATGATTGAATTTATGCTTTAAGTAAAGCAATCTCTTGATCCAATAGAGGGTGAATTGGATTGCTGAGACTTGAGGCAGGTAGAGTCACAATAGCTACAACCCAGGTGTGAGCTAATGAGACTTGAACCAGAGTGGGGGGCAGTGCATGCAAGAGATGTTAGGAAGGTCTAATTCCCTCTCTCTTCTGACTTAGATTTATCCCATCTGATTCCTGCAAATCAAAGAAATGCCTCTCTTTACACACCTGATCCATTACTTCCCATTCCTCCCTTCACTGCCACTTTCTCAATTTTTTCCTTCTAAATTTTTTCTCAGACTACCTTCAGGAGAAATATCCACTGGAATTCTCCTCTGCAAATTTAGCACATGGTTCTCATACACCTCAAATTTATTGTTAAACGTTATTTTTCCCTGATCACAACTGAACTTGAAAGGTTTACAGATAGTTTAAAAAGTTTCTGATTTGGCTCTTAAAGTAAGAGTTCACAAAGGCATAGTCCATTTTAATTCCTCTTTGTTGACTTTACCTCTTATTTATGTAATCAATTATATTGAGCTAAATATTTCACAGAAGACCAAAGTGGTCAGATAAACTATTCACTTCATTGAAGACAAATCCTGTAAAGTATCTTCAATTCTGTCAAGAGCTGTATTCTGTGTACATACTTGTATTCACCTTCCCTATATTAAAACAAAAAAATATCCATCAGTCTCCAGGGAAGAAATAGAATACTATAGGAGTTAGGTAGATTTATTTTCTGCAAATTCCACCAAGTCTCAATTTTGGCAGTTCTATAGAGTTGTATCCCCCAAAAGTCAATAAGATTTTGCAGCATATATAAAATATTCAAACTACAGTCTCCTTATAATTTGGAAATACACATTAAGTAGTCCATACTTCAATCATAATTTTGTTCTCTAATTTGCACGAAGAATTCTTTTTGGCTCTCTCTCTGTCTCTCTCTGTCTTTCTGCTTGCCTGTCTGTCTGTCTGTCTATCTCTGTGTCTCATCCCTCTGTATCACTGCCTCTTGCTCTCTCTCTCTCTCTCTCTCTCTCTCTCTCTCTCAACACACACACACACACGTACACTCACACGAAAACATACAAACTTTCTCTCTTCATTATTCTTAACATGGACAGAATTAGAGTATGAAAATAAGATTATAGTTTTTGAAAGTTGGGAAATTTTCAGTGGGAAGCTCTCCCTCTTTTCCTCCTTTATCCTTTGGCTGATCAGACCATAGGAAAAAGGTCAGTTTGGTTTACAAGGTGTTAACCATATTTTTCCTTAGGCTGAAAAATGAAACTACAAAGTTAGTTTTATAAATGAAGTTTAATTCTCTAGGATCCTAACAAAATCCATGGGTAGATGGCATCCTTACCAATACCAACATTGAAACAATATTTTGGGGGAATTTTATACAAAATGAACAAAGAATGATAAAACTTTTGGTTAACAACCAATGTTATTTGACATAGATGACATGGTTTTACAATATGATTCTTTCAAATCTTATAATACCTTTTAAAATTCCTATTAACAAGAATTCCACTTATGCTGAAGAGTAAATGTTTACAAATGACAATAGGATTTTCTCTCTGCTTGTACAAGATGTCTCTTATCTTGAAGTTTTTTGATCAGGTACTAACATTGAGATAACCAGATAGTATTGACACAAGTGTAGTCAATATTGTAGGAGGCAGGCCTTACATAGCAGACTGACATTTTAAACCTTTAATTAAAGGTTAAGAGACTAACCTTTGATCAGAAATATAAAAATCAAGAAATACTAATTCCATCTTAAAGAATATCAGATTAGATAAACAATACAACATACAGACCATGTTGTCAACATATATTCTGTAATCCACAGAACAACCAAACACAAACAAAACCTTGTTCATTTTCTTCTAATGTCTCAGGACACAAAATCTTTTTCTAAGGTTCTAAGGTCCATTTTCAAGGGCATAAGAGGAATAAAGAAAGGACAATATTGAGTCAGCAGATGATCTAGGATCATGGTGACTGATGTTTCCTCATTTGGTTCAAAATCCCCAGAGTTTGAAAGGATACATCACTCCACAGGGCAGTGCTACTGGAGACTTCAAAGCCAGTAGGATTCTCCATATACTGTATGATCCTTGGACTAGGTCAGAAAACAATGATTGTTCTGGCCTCTCCCTGGGAGGATACCTATCCACAGGCCTCATTCAGGGTTTCACAGGGGTTTTGCCTCATGGTGGGTTTATACATTCACTCACACAATCACTGGTTATTTCCATTCATACACACTTGCTTTCCAAACAAATGTCTTCTTCTTCTGTTAATTTCATGGGGGAATGAATGATTTTTCTTAAGGTCAAGAGCTGGAAGTCCCATCTGAAGACTTGGTCCCAACTCTCCTGCTGACCAGACAACTGTGAAGGTATGAGGTTCCCACAAACAAATCTTGCTTTCTACCTTCCCTAAGAGAAATCTTGGGAAGCACGTGTGGCTACCAAGATGGATAGTCCAAGTCTTGGGAAAGGATTATAACTAAGACAATTTCCTAGCACAGAACTATCCTTCTTGCAAAGACATAAGCAACAAACAGCTGAAGAATCACCCTTTTTATGTGTTTCACTCTGATCTCCTTTGGATCAAAGAAATTTCGAAAAAATATTTCTTACCACTCAAACAGTAAGAGGATGACTCAGCACCATGGGAGTCCATTAATATAGATAAAAAAATGTTTCTATATACACTAGCAGTCCCAGGTGTCCTATCACTCTACGTGCTCATAGTGAATCACCCTAATTATCTTTCTAACCTCAGATTGTTGGATAATTCTTTCAGCCTTTTGCTAGAAGCCCTCCAGTTAGAAAGAAGGATGTAACCCTAAGTCAAAGCTAGGAAGCAAAAGCAAAAGCAACACTAGTTGTTGTATTGTTATTATTCAGCCTTTGTATTTTTTAGAAAGATTTTATTTATTTTGAATTTTACAATTTTTCCCCCATTCTTGCTTCCCTCCCCCCACCGACCACAGAAGGCATTCTGTTAGTCTTTACATTATATCCATGGTATACATTGATCTGAGTTGAATGTGACGAGAGACAAATCATATTCTTAAGAAAGAAAACTAAAGTATAAGAGATAGCAAAATTACATAAAAGATAACGAGTTTTTTTTTCTAAATTGAAGGTAATAGTCTTTGGTCTTTGTACAAACTCTACAATTCTTTCTCTGGATACAGATAGTATCTTCCATCACATATACCCCCAAATTGTTCCTGATTGTTGTGAGTCCATCAAGGTTGATCATCACCCCCATGTTGTTAGGATGTACAATGTTTTTCTGGTTCTGCTCATGTCACTCAACATCAGTTCATGCAAATCCCTCTAGACTTCCCTGAATTCCCATCCCTCCTGGTGTCTAATAGAACAATAGTGCTCCATGACATACATATACCACAGGTTGTTAAGCCATTCCCCTACTAAAGGACATTCACTTAATTTCTAATTCGTTGCCACTACAAACAGGGCTGCTATGAATATTTTTGTGCAAGTGATGTTTTTACCATTTTTCATAATTTCTTCTAGATCCAGTATAGACTCA
Source organism: Macrotis lagotis (assembly GCF_037893015.1). Taxonomy (NCBI): domain Eukaryota; kingdom Metazoa; phylum Chordata; class Mammalia; order Peramelemorphia; family Peramelidae; genus Macrotis; species Macrotis lagotis. The sequence goes on from NC_133666.1 coordinate 91,073,136, forward strand.
GTATAGACTTCAGTATAGACCCAGTAGTGGTATTGCTGGATCAAAGGGTATGCACATTTCTGTATCCCTTTGGGTGTAATTTCGCATTGATCTCCAGAAAGGTTAGATGAGTTCGCAGTTCCACCCACAATGTATTAGTGTACCAGATTTCCCATACCCCTTCCAACATTGATCATTGTCCTTTCCGGTCATATTGGCCAGTCTGAGTGGTATGAGGTGGTACCTCAGAGATGCTTTAATTTTCATTTCTCTAATCAGTAATGATTTAGAGCAATTTTTCATATGACTATGGATTGCTTTGATTTCCTCAGCTGTAAATTGTCTTTGCATATCCTTTGACCATTTGTTAATTGGGAATGGCTTATTTTTTTTAAAATTTGACTCAGTTCTCTGTATATTTTAGACATGAGTCCTGTGTCAGAAACACTAGTTGAAAAAATTGTTTCCCAATTTACTACATTTCTTTTGATCTTGGTTAGAGTTGTTTTGTCTGTGCAGAAGCTTTTTAATTTAATGTAATCAAAATTACCTAGTTTACGTTTAATAATGTTCTCTATCTCTTCCTTAGTCATAAACTATTTACTTTTATATAGATCTGACAAGTAAACTATTTCTTGGTCCCCTAGTTTGCTTATAATATTGTCTTTTAGATCTAGATCCTGGACCCATTTTCATCTTGTCTTGGTATAGCATGTGAGATGTTGGTCTAATTCAAGTTTCTCCCATACTAACTTCCAATTTTTCCCAACAGCTTTTATTGAAGAGATAGTTTTTATCCAAGAGGCTGGACTTTTTGGGTTTATCAAACAGCAGATTACTCTCATCATTTCCTATCTCTTTTGCACCTAGTCTATTTCACTGATCCACCACTCTATTTCTTAGCCAATACGAAACATTTTGATGACTGATGGTTTATAGGATAACTTTAGATCTGGTACTTTCTTTTGCACTTTTTTTCCCTTAAATCCCTGGAAAACCTTGACTTTTTATTTCTCCATATGAATTTATTTCCAATATTTTTCTAGCACATTAAAGTAATTTTTTGGAAGTTTAATTGTTAGGGCACTAATTAAGTAGTTTAATTTAGGTACAATTGTCATTTTTATTATATTAGCTCGGCCTATTCATGAGCAGTTGATATTTTCCCAGTTATTTAGATTGGATTTTATTTGTGTGAGAAGTGTTTTGTAGTTATTTTCATAGTTTCTGAGTCTGCCTCTGCAAGGCAGACTCCCAAGTATTTTATGTTGTCTGAAGTTACTTTGAATGGGATTTCTCTTTCTAGCTCTTGCTGCTATATTTTGCTAGTCATATAGAGAAAACATGAAGATTTATGAGGGTTTATTTTATATCTTTCAACTTTTCTAAAGTTGCTAATTGTTTCTAGTAGTTTTTTTTAGATGGTTTTTAGGATTCTCTGGGTATAGCATAATGTCATCTGCAAAAAGTGAGAATTTTGTTTCTTCATTCCCAATTCTAATTCCTTCCATTTCTTTTTCTTTTCTTATTGCTGAAGCTAACATTTCTAACGCAATATTGAATAGTGATAGGCATCCCTGTTTCACCCCTGATCTTATTGGGAATGACTCTAGCTTATCCCCATTGCATATAATGCTTGTTGATGGTTTCAGATAGCTACTGCGAATCTTTCCAAAGAACAATCCATTTATTCCTACCTTTATTCCTATGTTCTCTAGTGTTTTTAGTAGGAATTGGTGCTGTATTTTGTCAAAGACTTTAGTAGCATCTATTGAAATAATCACATGGTTTTTGATAGGTTTGTTATTGATATAGTTAATTATACTAACAGCTTTCCTAATATTAAACCAACCCTGCATAAATTCTGCTTGGTCATAATGTATTATCCTAGTGATAACTTGCTGTAATCACTTTGCTAAGATTTTATTTAAAATTTTTGCATCTATATTCATCAGGAAGATATGTCTATAATTGTGTTTCTCTGTTTTGACACTTCTTGATCATATGGAATTGGAACCAATTGCTCCTTAAATATTTGAGACAAATGACTTGTGAATCCATCTGTCCCTGGAGATTTTTCTAGGGAGTTCAATGATGACTTGTTGAGTTTCTTTTTCTGAGACAGGGTTATTTAGGTACTTAATTTCTTCTTCATTTAACCTGGGCAACTTATATTTTTGTAAATATTCATCCATTTCGCTTAGATTATCAAATTTATTGGTATACAGCTGGGCAAAATAATTACAAATTATTACTTAAATTTCCTCCTTATTGGTGGCGAGTACACCTTTTTCATTTTTAACAATAGCAATTGGTTTTCTTCTTTCTTTTTTTATTCAAATTAACCAGAAGTTTATCAATTTTATTCATTATTTAATAAAACAAAATCTTAATTTTCTTTATTAGTTAAATACTTTTCTTGCTTTCAATTTTATGATTTTCTCCTTCAATTTTTACAATTTCTAATTTTGTGTTTAATGGCGGTTTTTATTTCGTTCTTTCTCTAATTTTTAGCTGCATGTTTAGTTCATTTATTTCCTCTTTCTCTAATTTATTCATATAACCATTTAAAGATAGAGTATATCCCCTGACAACTGCCTTGGCTGTATTCCATAAGTTTTGGTATATTGTCTCATTATTGTTATTATCTAGGAAGAAATAATTTATTCTTTCTATAATTTGTTGTTTGATACACTTATTCTTTAGAGGTTATTTAATTTCCAATTAGTTTTAGGTCTATATCTCCATGGGCCATTATTGCATATGATTTTTGTTGCTTTATGATCTGATAAGTATGTATTCACTATTTCTGCATTTCTGCATTTGATTATAAGGTTTTTATGCCCTAGTATATGGCCAATTTTTGTGTAAATTCCATTTACTGCAGGAAAAAGTATTCCTTTCTGTCCCCATTCAATTTCCTCCAAAGGTCTCTCATGTCCAGATTTTCCAACATTGCATTTCTCTCTATTTTTGACATTTCTCTATCCTTTGTAAGGGGCATAGAGGGTTATGTTCACTCTCTCAACAAGATTATTATAATAATATAAAGTAAATAAACCAAAAAAAGTAAAAAAATAAAAATAGACAAAAGCAGATTCTTTCATTAAAACATCCTTAAAAATGGATGTCTAAAATAGAAATGGGCACATGTGGAACATAAAATCGTGTTCTTTTTTCTCCTGTCTCAAAACACAAGTCCCTCCCTCTTCCCTAATGGGCTGGGTTTGCCAAGGTGAAAGGCCTATCTGAAGTATGCAAGTCTCTCCCCATCTGGGTACAAATACCTTATTAAACCTCTCCATCCCCATAATCTCATAATCTGGTAGTTAGACTTAGAAGGATTCACACTACAGTGGCACTGGTTCCTCATCTCAATATTAGTATTGCGCAAGCCCTACACTATCATCTCACTGGTCCCTCATTAAAATATTAATATGGATAATGCCTCACACTACAGTCTCATTGGTCTCTCATCTAAATATTAATATGTAGCAGGCCACACTTCAGTGTCACTGGTCACTCATATCAATAGTAATATTGAGTAGGCCTCACTACAGTGTTACATGTCCCTCATTTAAATATGAACATTGAGCAGGCCACACACTACATGGTCACTGGTCTGTCATCTTCATATCAATCCTGAGCAGGCCTCTCACTACAGTGAAACTGATCTCTAATCTAAATGTTAATGTTTTTCAGGATTCACACAACAGTGTCACTGGACCCTCATCTAAATTTCAATCTTGAGCCAGACTCACAATACAGTGTTACTTGTACCTCATATAAATATTAATATTGAGCAGGCCCCACACTACAGTGTCATTGGTCACTCATCTAAATATTTATATTGAGTTTGCCCCATTCTATGTTGTCACTGGTTCCCCATCTTCATATCAATTCTGAGCAGGCCTCACACTACAGTGTCCCTGGTCTGTAATCTAAATGTTAATATTTTTCAGGATTGACACAACATTGTCACTGGTCCCTCATCTTAATATCCATTACTTGTTTCTCACCTAAATATTATTATTGCACAGGTCCCCCCTACAGTGTTACTTGTCCCTCATCTAAATATTATTATTGAAGCCAGCCTCACTATATTGTCACTGTTCCCTCATCTAAATATTAATACTAGGCAGGCCTCGCACTACAGTGTCACTGGTCCCTCATTTCTGTATTAATATTGAACGGGTCTCAATACAGTATAATTGGTCACTCAATTAAATATTAATGCTGAGTGGGCCTCACTACGGTGTTAATTGTTTCTCACCTAAATATTACTATTGAGCAGGCCCCCCTACAGTGTTACTTGCCCCGCATCTAAATATGAATATTGTGTAGGCCTCACATTATAATGTCACTGGTCCCTCATTTGGACATTAATGTTGAGCAGGCCACACTACAGTGTTACTTGTCTCTTTTCATCTAAATATTACTGTTGAGCTGGGATGTCTATAGTGTCATTCATCTAAATATTTATATTGATCATTCCCCATACTACATTGTCACTGTTCTTCATCTTCATATCAATACAGAGCAAGCATCACACTACAGTGTCCCTGGTCCCTAATCTAAATGTTAATGCTTTTCAGGATTCACACAATATTGTCACGGATCCCTCATCTAAATATCAATATGGAGCCAGCCTCACACTACAGTGTCACTGTTCCCTCATTTAAACATCAATTTTGAGCCGGCCTAATGGTACAATGTCACTGGTCCCTCATCTAAATATTAATATTGAGCAGGTTGCACTACAGTGTCACTTGTCCCTCATCTAATTATTATTATTGAGCAGGCAGAACTACAGTGTTACTTGTCCCTCATCTAAATATTAATATTGAATAGGCCTCACCCTATAATGTCACTGGTCCCACATTTCAACATTAATATTTAGCAAGCCCCATTAAAATGTTACTTGTTCCTCATCTAATTATTACTACTGAACAGGCCCTGCTACAGTGTTACTTATTCCTCATCTAAATATTCATATTGAACAGGCCTCACAATACAGTGTCCCTGGTCCCTAATCTTAATAGCAATATTGGGCCGGCATCACACTACAGTGACACTGGTCCCTCATCTTAATATTAATATTGAGTAGGTTTCACACTAGAGTGTCAATGGTTCCACATTTCAATATTATTACTGAACAGGCCTGACAACAGTGTTATTTTTCCTCACCTAAATATTACTATTGAAGCAGTACTCACTATAGTTTCACTGGTTCCTCATCTAAATATTAATAGAGAGCAGGTCTCACAGTATAGTTTCCCTTTTCCCTAATCTAAATGTTAACATTGACAGTGTCCCTGGTCCCTAATCTAAATGTTAATATTTATCAGCATTCACACAACATTGTCCCTAGTCACTCATCTAAATATCAATATTTAGACAGCCTCACAAAACAGTGTCATGGGTCCCTCATTTAAACAACAATATTGAGAAGTCCTTAGATTATAGTGTCACTGGACCAACATTTAAATATTACTATTTAGCAGTGTCACTGGTTCCTCATCCAATTTTAAATACTGAGCAGGCCTCACTATACAGTGTCCCTGCTCCCTAATGTAAATGTTAATATTGACAAGGATTCACACTTCAGTGTCACTGGACCATCATCTAAATAGTAATATTGTACAGGACTCACACTACAGTGACAATGGTCCCTCATTTCTTTATTAATATTAAGCAGGTCTCACTGCAGTGTCACTCATCCCTCATCTAATTATTTATATTGCACAGGCCTCCTTACAATGTTACTTGTCCCTCATGTAAATATTAATATTGAAGCAGGCCTCACTATAGTGTCACTGTTCTCTCATCTAAATACTAATACTCTGCAGGTCTCACACTACAGTCCCACCGGTCCCTCATTACAATATTAACATTGAACACGCCACATACTATAGTGTCACTGATCCCTCATCTAAATATTAATATTGTGCAGGCTTCATACTACAGTATCACTGGTCCCTCATATCAATATTAATGTTGAACAGGCCTCACTACAGTGTTACTTGTTCCTCATCTAAATATTAATATTGAGCTGGGCTGCCTACAGTGATACTTGTCTCTCCTCTAGATATGAATATTGAGTATTCCCCACACTACATTGTCAGTGGTCCTTAATCTTCACAGCAGTATTGAGCAGGTCTCACACTACAGTGTCCTTGGTCCCTAATCTAAATGTTAATATTTTTCAGGATTCACACAACAGTGTCACTGGACCTCATCTAAATATTAATATTGAACAGGCCACACTACAGTGTTATTTGTACCTCGCATAAAAATTAATACTGAGCAGGCCTCATACTATAATGTCACTGATACCTCAGCTCAATATTAATATTTTGCAGACTTCACACTTCAGTGTCAATGGTCATTTCTGTGTGAATGTAGAGCAGGTCTCACTGCAGTGTCACTGGTTCCTCATCTAATTATTAATATTGAGCAGGCCCCCCTACATAGTTTCTTGTCCTTCATCTAAATAATTATATTGAGCAGGCCTTGCCATACAATTTCACTTGTCCCACATTTCAATATGATTACTGAGCAGGTCCCATTACAGTGTTACTTGTTCCTCCCCTCAATATTACTATTGAGCAGACACCCCTACATCCCTACAGTGTTATTTCTTTCTCATTTAAATATTAATATTGAGCAAGACTCTCACTACAGTGTCCTTAGTCCCTAATCTAAATTTTAATTTTGACCATGATACACACAACAGTGTCACTGGTCCCTCATCTAAATATCAAAATTGTGCCAGCCACACACTGCAGTGTCACTAGTCCCTCATCTTATTATCAATATTGAGCTGGTGTCATACTACAGTGACACTGGTTGCTCATCTATGTATTAATATTGAGCAGGCCTCATTGTATAGTGTCACTGGTCTCATATTTCAATATTAAATATTGAATTTGTCCCCCTAGAGTGTTCCTTGTCCCTTTTCTAAATATTAGTATTGAAATAGCCCTCACTATAGTGTCACTGGTCCCTCATATAAATTTTATTATTAGGCAGTCCTCACACTGCAGTGTCACTGGTTCCTCATCTAAACTTTAAATTGAGCAGGTCTGACACCACAGTGTCACTGGTCCCTAAGTTAAACATTGATACAGAGCAGGTGTCACAGTACAGTGTCCCTGGTCCCTAATCTAAATGTTAACATTGACAAGGATACACACTACAGTGTCACTGTTCCCTCAATTCTGTATTAATATTGAGCTAGCAATTGGTTCATTACAATATTAAAAAATGAGCAGGCCTCACACTGTAGTATTACTGGTCCATAATCAAAATGTTAATGTTAACCAGGATTCACACAACATTGTCCGTGGTCCCTCATCTAAATATCAATACTGAGACAGCCTCACAATACAGTGTCACTGGTCCTTCAATGAAATATTAATATAGAGCAGGCTTCACTACAGTGTTACTGGTACCTTATAGAAATATTTATTTTGAGCACACCATACACTATAGTGTAAATGATCCCTCATCTCAATATTAATATTGTACAGGTTTCACACTACAGTGTTACTGGTCTCACATGTCAATATTAATATTGAACAGGCCTCACTACAGTGTTATTTTTTTCTCACCTAAATATTACTATTGAGCAGGCTCCTTTACAGTGTTACTTGAACTTCATCTAAATATTAATATTAAGCAGTCCCCACTACAGTCTCACTGGTCAATCATTACAATATTAATATTGAACAGTCCTCACACTATAGTGTCACTGGTCCCTCATCTAAATATTAATATTGAGCAGGCCTCACTACTCTGTCACTGGTCCCTCCTTTAAATATCAATGTTGAGCAAGCCTCACTACAGTGTTACTTGTCTTTCATATAAATATTAATATTGAAGTGGTTCTCTCTATAGTGTCACTAGTTCCTCAACTAAATATTAATATAGAGCAGGCCTCACAATACAGTATCCCTTGTCCCTAATTCAAATGTTAACATTGACAAGAATTCCCACTACAGTGTCACTGGTCCCTCCACTCAATATTAACATTTAACAGGCATCACACTGAAGTGCCACTGTTCCCTCATCTAAACATGCATGTTGAGTGGTCCTCAGAACTACAGTATCACTCGCCCATCATCAAAATGTGAATTCTGAGCAATCTCATGGTACAATGTCATTGCTTTCTCATATAAATATTAACATTGTTCATGCATCACTCTGCAGTGTCAGTGGTCCATCTTCTTAATATTAATATAAGCAGGCCTCACACTACAGTGTCACTGGTCCCTCTTCTTAATATTTATATTAAGCATGCCTCATACTACAGAGTCAGTGATCCCTCAAATAAATATTAATATTGAGCAAATTGCACAGCAATGTTACCTGTACCTTATGTAAATATTAATGGTGAGCAGGTCCCCCTACAGTGTAACTTGTTCCACATCTAAATATTAATAATGAGCAGGCCTCGCACTACAGAGTCCCAAGTCCTTAATCTAAATTTTAATGTTGACCAGGATTCACACAACAGTGTCACTGGTCCCTCTTCTAAATATCAATATTGAGCCAGACTCACACTACAGTGCCACTGGTACCTCATCTTAATATCAATATTGAGCTGACATCATACTACAGTGTCACTGATGCCTCATCCCAATATTAATATTGAGCAAGCATCACACTACAGTTTCAATGATCCCTCATTTCTGTATTAATATTGAGCAGGTCTCACTACAGTGTCACTTGTCCCTCATCTAAATATTAATATTGAGCAGGACTCACCCTACAGTGTCACTGGTCCCTCATCTAAATATTACTATTGAACAAGCCCCCCTACAGTATAAATGATCCCTCGCTTAAATATGCATGTTGAGTGGGCTTCCCACTACAGTGTCACTGGTCCCTTTTCTCAATGTTAATAATGAGTAGGCCCTACACTACTGTGTCACTGGTCCCTCATCTATAAATGCATTCTGAGCGAACCTCACAGTATATTGTCACTGGTCCCCCATCTCAACATTAATATTAAGCAGACCCTATAATGCAGTGTCACTGGTTCCCCATCTAAATGTTAATATTGTGCAAGCCCCACACTACAATGTCACTGATCCCTCTTTTAAATATAAATATCCAGTAGACCTCACAATAGTGTTACTTGTCCCTCATCTAAATATTATTAGTGAGCACCCCTCACACTACAGTGTTCCTAATCCCTAATCTAAATTTAAACTTTGACCAGGATTCACACAACAGTGTCACTGGTCCCTCTGCCAAATATTAATATTGAGCCGACGCCACACTCCAGTGACACTGGTCCTTCATCTAAATGTTGACATTGAGTGGGCCTCATACTTCTGTGTCACTATTCCCTCATCTCAATATTAATATTGAGCAAGCCTCATACTACAGTGTCAATGGTCCCTCATTTCAGTATTAATATTCAGCAGCTCTCACTACCCCTACAGTTTTTCTTGTCCCTCATCTAAATATTAATATTGAGCAGGCCTCACACTCCATTGTCACTGGTCACTCATCTAAATAATAATATATATTAGGACTCGAAGTACAGTGTCTCTGGTCCCTAATCAAAATGTTAATGTTGACTGGGATTGACCAGTGTCACTGGTCCCTCATTTCTGTATTATTATTGAACAGTCCTTCATACAGTCTTACTGGTCCCTCATTTTAATATTAATATTGGGAAGGTTCCACATTATCATCTCACTGGTCCCTAATCTCAATATTAATATTGATCAGGCCTCACACTATAGTCTCACTGGTCCCTCATCTAAATATTAATGTTGAGCAGGCCAAAATATAGTGTCACTGGTCCCTCATTTAAATATGCATGTAGTGTGGAAAGCCCACTACAGTGTCTTTGGTCCCTTTTTTCAATATTAATTTTGAGTAGGCCCTACATTGATGTGTCACTGATCCATCATCTATATATATGCATGCTGAGTGAACCTCAAATTATATAGTCACTATTAACATAGAGCAGGCATCACACTGCAGTGTCAGTGGTCCCTCATCTCAAAATTATTATTCAGCAGACCCTATACTACAGTGTCACTGGTTCCACAAATAAATATTAATATTGTGCCAGCCCCAAACTACAGTGACAATGGACCCCTTCCAAATATGAATATTGAGTCAACTTCACACTGCAGTGACAATGGTCCCTCATCTAAATATTAATATTGGGTACACCTCACAACAGTGTAACTTGTCTCTCATCTAAATATTATTAGTGGGTATGCTTCACACTACAGTGGTCCAGGCCCCTAATCTAAATTTTAACATTGACCATGATTCACACAACATTGTCACTTGTCCCTCGTCAAAAAATCAATATTGAGACGATGCCATACTCCAGTGACAATGGTCCCCCATCTAAATATTAACATTGAGAGGGACTTACACTACAGTGTCTCTGGTCCCTCATCTAATTTTTAATATTGATCAGGACCCCCATAGTGTTACTTGTTCCTCAGCTAAATATAACTGTTGAGCAGCCCCCCCCCCTACAGTTTTATTTGTCCCTGATCTAAATATTAATATTGAGCAGGCCTAACTACAATGCCACTGGTCTCATGTCTAAATATTAATATTGAGCTGGCCCCAAGCTTCAATTTCACTGGTCCCTCATCTAAATATCAAAACTGTAGAGGCGTCACACTACAGTGTTACTTGTCTGTCATGTACATATAAATATTGATCAGGCCATAAACTTTTTTTGTCACTGGCCCCTCATCTAAATATCAAAATTGAACAGTCCTCAAACTACAGTGTCCCTGGTCTCTATTGAAAATGTTAATGTTGACCAGGATTAACACAATGGTGCCACTGGTCCCTCATTTCTGTATCATTATTGAACAGGACTTGCTACAGTCTTACTGGTCCCTCATTACAATATTAATATTGAGCAGACCTCACACTATCTCACTGGTCCCTCATCTAAATATCAATATTGAGCCAGCCTCACTATAGTGTCACTGGTCCCTCATTTCTATATTAATATTGAGCTGACCTCACTACAGTGTTACTTGTTCCTCACCTATATATTATTATTATTGAGCAGGCCGCCCTACACTTTTACTTGTCTCTCATCTAAATATCAATATTGAGCAGGCCTCACACTACAGTGTCCCTGGTCCCTAATCCAAATTTTAGGGTTGACAAGGTTTCACACAACAGTGTCACTGATCCCTCTTCCAAATATCAATATTGAGCTGACGCCACACTCCAATGACACTTGTCATATATATATATGTAAACATGGAGTGGGCCTCACACTACAGTGACACTGTTCCCTCATCTCAGTATTAATATTAAGCAGGCCTCACTCTACAATGTCACTGGTCCTCATTTTAATATTAATATTGACCAGTCCTCACTACATTGTCACTGGTGTCATCTAAATACTAATATCAAACAGGCCTCATACTACAGTGTCCCTTGGTCCCTAGTCTAAATGTTAATTTTGACCCATTGCCTTGATTTGACAAAGTTTTTTATATATTTGACATATGAGACCTTTATCTGAGAAACTGTCCTTAAATTTTTTTCTCTCAATTATACGTTTTCCTTCTTATTTTGACTATATAGAATTTATTTGCACAAAACTTTTTTAAGTTAATAGAATCAAAATTAACCATTTTATACACACAACACTTTATATCTTGTTTATTAACAAATTGTTCTTTTATTCTTAAATTTGATAGGTAACATGTTCCATGTTCTTCTGATTTTCTTAAGATAACTCCATTTATAACTAGATCATGCATCCATTCTGACCTTATCTTGGTAAAGGGTGTAAGATACTGGTCTATATCCATTCTGTCAGACTGCTTTCCAGTCTTCCCAATAAATTTTACCTAATAATGATTTCTTATTCCTGAATTTTAGATCTCTACATTTTTCAAACACAATGTTATGATAATCATTTGCTACTCTGTTCTACTAATCTACCTTTCTTTTTCTTAGGCAGTGCCAGGCAGTTTAGTAATTACTGCCTTATATTATAGCTTAAGTATAGAATTGCTAACCCTATTTTCTTTACATTTTTTCATTAATTACTTTGATATTCCTGAACTTTTCTTCTTCCAAATGAATTTTACTACTATTTTTATCCAGTTCAGTAAAATAAATTTCTGTTAATTTAATTGGGATGGCATTGAATAGATTAGGTAAAATTGTAATTGTTATTAAAATAACTTCTTTTAATTACATTGATTTCTTCATAATTAGGTGTTTGTTCACCTTATTGTTTTTAATCCTTGTGATTTGGTTTCCTTCTCTCTTTTTAAAAAACCATATTAGCCAATGGTTTAACTTTTTTTTAGTTTTTTTCATTAAATTAACTCTTTTTTCTATTTATTAATTTAATTGTTTTCTGCACTCACTTTAATTAATCTCATTTTTATTTTTAAGATTTCCAATTTGGTATTTAGTTGGAGATTTTTAATTTGTTCTTTTTCTAGTTTTTTTATATTTCTATATCCACTTCATCAGTATGTTCTTTCTCTTTTTTACTGATATAAGCATTTAGAAGATTATATAAATATAAATTTTCCTCTGATTACTATTTTTTACTGCATCCCTTAGATTTTGACATGTCATCACTTTATCGTCATTCTGAACATCACTTTTTAAAAACTTCTCTATTCTAAATTAAAATATTTTTGTAGAAACTGTAGGTCATAAATACAGTTCTCTGAAGCTTTACAAAGTTCACATTGTAAGATGGATTGCCCAGTGTTTTATTATTTCATGTTTAAATCTAATATTATTCTTCATTTTTATGGGAAGTCAAAAGATAATTATTTTAATTCTTTTTTCTTTTAGTTTTTTTTTTTTTTTGGTAAGGCAAATGGGGTTAAGTGGCTTGCCCAAGGCCACACAGCCAGGTAATTATTAAGTATCTGAGACCGGATTTGAACCCAGGTACTCCTCACTCCAGGGCCGTTGCTTTATCCACTGAGCCACCTAGCCACCCCTATTTTAATTCTTTAAAGTAAAGAATTGAGGAACAGGAGATTAGATCATCTCTTAGGACTCTTTTCCACTCTTAATTTTTGATGCCTTGATTTAAGTCTGGTAGACTCTTGGAGGTAGGATAAAATGGAAGGACTGTTATATTTGGAAGGGGCATGGTTTTATGTCTTCCTAGCTGTCTTTAGATCAGTCTCTTTCCATATTGGATCACAGTTGTATCCTTTGTAAAATGAGAGGGTTATGCTTGATGATCTCTAAAGGACTTTGCCTCCTTTGCATTCTATGATCCTGGGGGTCCCTTGGACATTGGCAGGTGGTCATGATTGGAGCCACATGGCCTGAATTCCTGCAAAGCCTCTGCTAGTTTTTTGTTGTGTGACTCTGGGGAAAGGACCTTCCCTCATGGTAGGGCACAGGAGGAGAAAGGAAGAGGTGAGGGGAGGCAATTTACATATCCCATACTTTGTGGCAGGCAGCATACTAAGTGTTTAAATATTATCTCATTTGATCTTCATAACAACCCTTTGGTGCTCCTATTATCCCCATTTCACAGAGAGGGAAACTGAAGCAGATGCCAGTGAAGTGACTTGCCCAAGGGCACACAGCAAGGAGGGTCTGAGGGTGGATTTAAGCTCAGATCTTCCTAACCCCAGACCCAACCCTCTGTGGTACCATCTAGTCATCTCATGACTAGTTTGCATTAGGATATGCTCTTATGTCCTTGCCAAAAGGGACAGAGTCATTCCTGAAGCAGGACTCTGACCAAAGGGGACAGTGTGCACAGAAGGAGAGCAGACCCCAGTGGGGAGCAGTATAAATGTTCTCCCACAGGTCCTTCTCCAAAGGAGGCAGGAGTCCTGGGAATGGAGCAGGATGAAACCCCAAAACCCCAAACCTCTCCCTCAGGGTTGTATTTTATAGTTTATTTTAGTCAAAAACCTGGTGTGGTACTAAGAAGGGGTTTCCTGTCACGAGAATGATTGGGAAAAAAATAAACAAAATAAATAAAAAAAACAACTGACCCAGTGCAGCCTAAGCCAGATTCAAATGTAACGTGGCATTATTCAATACAATCAATACATACAATAAAATATAGATAATGTTGTTACAAGGTTTTCTGAGACATTATGTACCTTTGTGCTATTTCCACCTTACTTTATGAATATCCCAATGACTGAGACCACAGCAGTCAAACCTATTTTCACCTATTTGTGGTCTATTTCAGTTCTGCACCCTATGATCCTGTACAAGTGATACCAAGCTAGAAGGGAGAGCTAACCTGCGGGATGACAAAATCAGGATTCAAAACGATGTAGACAGACTAGAAACTTGACCTGAATCCAATAAGATGAAATAGAACAGTTTAGTTCAGTTGTAGATGCAAGCTGTTCAGCTGAGGTTCCAGGCCTGCCTCTGCCCCATATTCCATTCCTGGCCTTGACTTGCGATTATGATTTGCCCACCTTCAACTCAGGGACAACTTGACCTTTCCTCAGGGAATTAGCTTCCCAAACTCTCATCCCCAACTTGGCTACCCTGCTAGCAAATCTGTCTTCAACTGAGCTCTCAAGATGAGGGAAATAAAATAGATATTCAATGAGCAAACATGAATGGAGGGCAGGATATCCAATTTATTCCTCAAAAATAATAAACACATGAACTCAGTTCTACTGTGAATAATTTACTTATTCTCAGCAATACAATCTTCCAAGACCGAGTCTGAAGGACTTATGATGAGGGTTGCTGTCCATCTCCAGAGAAAGAACTGGAGGATCCTGAATACAGATCAAGGATACAATTTTTTAACTTTCTTTATTTTTCCTGGGGGGGGGGGGTTAGTCTATGTTTTTTTCACAGTGTATCTTACATGGCAATGTGTTTTCCATGACTACACGTGTATAATCTATGTCAAGTTGTTTTCCTTCTCAATGAGGGGGGAGAGAATACGGAATTCAAAATTTGTAAAAAAAATGTTAAAATTGTTTTTACATGTAATTGGATACATGAAATATTATATATCTTTTAAAAAAAGAAAATTGTAAACACAAGGGAATTATATCACACATCACTGAATGGTTAGATAAAATTTAGTAGCTCATTCATTGTTACTATTAGGAGAGAAATGAGTTCATGTGATAGGTAACAGATGCTGAAAAAAATAATTCTACCACAATGCAGAAATGATTAAGATAGGAAAAACCTAGGTTTTATTATGCTTAAGTATAGACTCAGATCTCAGACAAAAAAATAAACCTGATTTCCAATTAAAATTTTATCAAGTCTCTTATGGACTGCATCAGAATGACAGAGAAATAATAATTTTATATATTATTATATTGTGTATTCTTGGGGTATAACAATTAAAGAGAAGATAAATTCATAGTACAATGTTTCCCTCAATGGCATAAAATTTGAACAAGCTCAGTTAAACAGAGTCATAATGCCATACATCCCCTAAGGAAATAAATTTCACTAATAGACTCTATAGGTAAACTATATTTAGAGAGTTCACAAATAAGCAATAACAAGATAGAGCATATAAAAATAAGACTTTACAGTTCATCTACCCTAGGTATAGAAATTTACTATGAAAGAAAGGATATAGTTATAACAAAATCAAGACTGTCCTTCAAGGGTGCAGACCTGTCTAGCACAAGCATAACAGGATAAAGCTTCTTTTTAGCATTATTTGACTCCTGGTAAAAGTCGAGTTAACCATTAGTTTGGAACAGCCAAACATTCAGTAAATTTCAATATGTGACACAGACTCAGGATTAACCAGGGGAAAAAATTTCCTATTCAAAAAGGAAATAGCACAAAGGAGAAACTGAGACCAGAGGATATTATCTTTGTCTATACAAGGTCATCCCCTCTACCCTCCCAGACACAATAGGTAACAGTTGTTTGATCTAATTGCTTTTGAACATTTCTCTTGAAAGATAGAATATTGATTTAATGATAATTTAAAATAAATGAAAATTCAGAACAGTTTAACAAAATATGATCCCAAGAGATTTTTACCTCAAATAACAAGTTTCACTAATCACAGCTTAGGTCTAGGTATACTGAATGCTTATCATTACATAGTGTTTATCATTATTTTTCATATCATGTTTCAATAGTAGCTAACAATAAGCACAAATAAGGCATTATCTCATTCATCTTTTCTAGTTTAAATCCATCTTGTAGTAGAAATAAATCATTAGAAATTAAGAAGATAGGGGGTGGCTAGGTGGTGCAGTGGATAGAGCACCAACCCTGGAGTCAGGAGTATCTGATTTCAAATCTGGCCTCAGACACTTAATAATTACCTATCTGTGTGACCTTGGGCAAGCCACTTATCCCCATTGCCTTGCAAAATTCGAAAAAAAAAAAAGAAATTAAGAAAATAATCACATTCTGTAATTACACACCTACAGTGAATACATGAGTCCACTCAGAATATAGAAATACTCTGGTCATTATAAACTTTCATAATGACAGATTTACATGTCTGAAAAGATTGAATATTAACCCCTAAGGCAAACATAAAATCTCTAAATCAGGAGTCTCAATAATATAAAGTTCTCCTAAATGTATAACTTCAATTTAATTTATAATATTCTAGGTACAATTTTAAAATTTTCATAACCGATGCCAAACAGTTCACCTGATAAAAATCCCTTCTTCTAAACTTGTTTACCCTTTATTTCATCTAGGAAAGCAGTTATTAAACCAATTTATTACTTTAGAATTTCACAGTACGTTCTTAGTAAATCCCAAAAGAATTTCACAGATAAGGACAATTTAAAAGACCTGTTGTATTTTTCCCAAAGAATAAGCTATTATTAGTAATAGTAGTATCTGTATTTGTTGTTGTTCAGTCATGTCTTTGGAACCCTATGGATCATAGTCAATATTGTCTATGGAGATTTTTTTTGGCAAAACTTTGGTTTTGCTATTTCCTTCTTAATCCTTTCTGAATTAAGGCAAGCATGGTTAAGTGATTTGCCCAGGATCTCACAGCTAGTCAGTGACTGAGGCTGGATTTGAACTCAAGTCTTCCTGACTCCAGACCCAGAACTCTATCCAATGAGCTACCTAGCTGTCTCCAAGTTATTATTATAGTTTCTTTTAAAGCAAATTATTCCCAAATAAATACTTAACAATTTTAAAACATCATGATCACATATTCTAATTACTTAATTTGTAATCTAGCAACATCCAGGTTAAAAGAGAAAGAATTTTTCTAAAGATACTACATCACTCTCTAGACATCATTTTCAAATTCACAGCATTTCTCATAAAATGATTTCCAAAAAATCAAGATACAAGAAAAATTAAGATATAACAATAACTTAAACAATATTATGGATGTTTAAAACAAAAGCTAATATCACTTAAATAACCTCAATTCAGTTGATAAATTTCTGAATCATCTTACATGGAAAATCATTTCAATACCAATTTGACATTCTATATAGTTATCACATTCAAAAAACATATATTGGAATTTTGAAGCCATTATACTTTTAATTCTTATTTAAGTAGTTCTTAAGCATATTGCCTTAATGTCAAATATCAAGTTATTTTGCTCTAAGGTATTATGATGATACTTATCCTTCATTTTCAAAGAAAGCCATAACAGGGAGATGATGCCATGACAAGCATATGAATGGGATTTGAGTTTGGGAGATGGTTGCTGGGCTAAGTCACCAGTCTCACTTTCTTCTCCAGAACCATCTGGGTCCAGTGCAGATATGGATCAGGATGATTGGATATGGGGTTGCACAGTTAAATAGTGTCCAGCATCTGATACCAGATTTGAATCTTGTCCTACTGATTCCAAGGCTAGTGCTCTATCCACTGTGCCACCCAGCTGCCCCAATATTAAGTTATGGTTTACCTACAGAGGGTCAAACATCACAATTATCCTATTGGGAGAATATAGCTAACTTCTAAATGAGATCACAACATAATATTTTTAGGACAGACTATATCAAATCAAATCTAGATTTATAATTCCAAATAGTATCATTCAAAATCTCAGTTTTTCCAAGGTCCATTAGCTGGCAGAACCTCAAATTTTTCAGACCAATGTTTTCAATTAACTTAATCCTAAAGATTTACAGGGTTAGTCTCATATTTTCATTTCCTTCTTTTGGGGCCTATGAGGCTCTTCAGAATTATGGAACTTGTAATCATAATGATATTGTAACTGTATATTTCTCACATAAAGATTAAAACATTTTTTGGGCAAGTCTACATGTTTAAGTGACTTGCCCAAGGTCACACAGCTGGGTAATTATCAAGTGTTTGAGGTAGGATTTGAACTCAGGTCCTCCTAACTCCAGAACCAGTGCTCTATCCACTGTGATACTTAGCTGCCCCTGGAATATATCTTTCTAATGGTCCTTCAAGTAACAAATGCATTGCTTTAGTTTCTATTTGGTCAATTTTGTAACTTGACAGAATATTGTCTATCTTAATTACTACCAGGAATTTCTCCAACTGGTGTCCATAAATTACAGATATAGAAAGTTTCTCATATTCTTTTTATGTCAATGATATTAAAAAAAACCTCCTTAAACCTTTCTTTCCATAACTCTAAACCTTTTACTTTCAAAATATCTATTGATATTGTTGGTCTTTTTAACTTTCCAGCCATTATGCTCTTATCTCTACTTATTTAAACCCCTCTCTGTTTTATCTTAAAATGGGCTTAGATTAAAGTCCTACACATTTGAAAATTGCAAGTATAAGACTCTAATTTGACCCTTCAACTTACCTTTAGTACTTTTTTTACTGTCTCATTTTTATTTCTTAGTGATTCAACTGAATCTCTCCTAAACAAATTTTCATATACTATACCAATTAACTTCAAAACTTTTACATTTCAAATTTCATATCCTATATTTTCTTCATAAGCCTAAATTTCTTTTAGGTGATTTTATTTCTAATTTACCTAAATCAGTGAATTCTGTTCACTGAATCATTCACAGAAGAAAATACAGTGATAAAGTAAATTATTCTTCTAAGATTAAAGAGTAAATAAAAAAGAGATAAGGTCTAAAGTTTCCAAAGGTTCCAAAGTTTCCAAACTGCTTTAAGATTTTTCTTAACCTTCTCTAAGCAGTGAAAGCACTTACTTCTAAAACATTGAATCTATTATCCTTGTGATGGGAATTTTTTGTTTTTTAATTCCTTTTATTCTGCCTGCAACTTCTGGCTAATTAAAAGTCTGTCTTCTGCTAATATTGACCTCAGCTGACCAGAACCAGAATTTTGGAATAAAAATGTTAAGGGAAGTTGTTGAACCGGGTAAAACCTATCCCATGGGTGTATTAAAATTTACTTCAGGCCTTCAACAGAGGAAGATTCTCCAGTCTTGATTCCTTGGTGACATGTAAATTCTCTTCCTCAATCAGCCTATTTGGGAATCCTTTAATTGCATTTTAATCCATAACTTGATGTAATTTACCTATATTGCTTATTTTCTGAGGAAATGTATGAGATTATGACTCTGTTTAGTTAAGTTTGTTCAACTTTTCTTTTGGCTTTTGCAAGGCAATGGGGTTAAGTGGCTTGCCCAAGGTCACAGAGCTAGGTAATTATTAAATGTCTGAGGCTGTATTTGAATTTAGGTCATCCTGACTCCAGGGTTGGTGCTTTAGCCACTGCACCTATAAGCTGCCCCTTGTTCAACTTTTCCTACATTGAAGGAGGTATTCTATTATGAAGCTGCCTTCTCTTTAACTTTTAAGACTAGATTGCAATATGTAAAAGAATTGTTTTTCTGTCACTCAGACACAATTTTGCCAATAAAAGCAGTTCTTAAAATCCTAATAATTGTTAAGGTTTATTGTTTTCTCTGAGGCCTGAACCTATTCTTGATATAATAATAAAACCTAGGTTTTTAACTCCATAATTTCTACATAGTGGCAAATATATATTTGGGAGCAATTCTTTATCACATGCACTCAGAGAAAAGATATTTCTTCCATACCAAATTTGGCAACCATGCAAAAAAAAGGGAGGAGCTTGGAAAGACTGAGGCTTCTGTTTTCAAAATTCTCCACTATGTACAGAGATAAATTCACCTGGAGAATTTTGGAAGGGAAAACTCAACCAGACCATAAAGACTGCTGTCCAAAAAGAAAAAAAAATCACTGAAAAGGAGGTAAGTCTGTCTTCTATGTATGTCCTGCAGACTTCTATGTATTTAAAATTTTTTTCTATGCATTCTGCATTTTTTATCTCTTGTATTTGTATAATTAGTAGTTGAAACTTTTGGGGTGCTTAGACAGGTAGCAGCCCAGACATTCTGATGAGCACAGCAATGTGAATCAGGTGTCTAAAGTGAAGGCTAGACTGAGAAATTCTGAGTTTTACTAGACAGGACTAGGCATTTCTCATCCCCCAGCCTTGGATCTAGTATTCCTCAATACTTTGATGCTTTAAAAAAACACTTCATTTTATGTAAGCAAATAAACAAGAGATCCATCTGTTTGTTGTGGCCTTTTTCTTTGGGTTGACCCATTTTGGGTCCAGTTACATGGCTCTGCTGGTTAAGTGATGCAGATAAGAATGCTAATGTGGTAGAAATCTCAGTATTATATTGAGGACAACCCACCAATAATAAAAGTTCATTCTTCCTGTTTAGTCTTTTAATTATCTATTTCACAATATCATTGCTACCATCAGCAACAAAAGTTGGACTGATATATGAAAATATGTCTTGGGGAGTGCAGTGAATATGTTTCAGTTAATTAGTTTCTTATTTGAAGGAAAAAAATGGTTCCCAATTGATCCTTCTTTTAGTTTTCTCAGTTTCTGGTTCAAATTTCTTGGCAAAAAAATCTTTTTATGCTAAACTATGGGATCTAGTCAGTCTATTCCTTCTAAAGATTACCCCTATGGGTTGTCTCTTGGCTAATTCAGAAAAAATTCCTTTGAATAAATCCCAATTATCTCAGACTAAGTTTAAAAATCTTTGTGAAAATGTTTGGGCAGGATTAACTTCATAGACCCTGAGAAGGATTCTTTGTTTTTAACAACCTGTGTGTTCTTAGATTGACTATAGAAAATTAATGCCATTACCAGTAGGCATGCTTGGGCAGACCCTGAGAATCAAAATTTTTTTTCCCTAAATTTGAAAAACAGGCTACCCAACATCTGTGCCTACAGATATGTGTCTATGGGTTTTGATCATCAGAAAATTCTATTTTCTCATGCAAGCAAAGTGCTAGGGTCCTGAATCCAACTCCTTGTCCCAATACACCCACTTAACTCCCCAAAGAAAAGCAGTGGGAAAGTAATAAAAATTGGAGCAAGTTTAGGAAGATTAAAGTACTAGTGAAGTTTATGTTGATATCATTCATTTTTAATTTGCCTGGTCTAAATTGCCCATATCATAGGAGATGGTAATTTATATATTCATTTTTTGGTTTTCATTTCTTTTCTTAATTATAAACTCACAAGAAAAGAACAAAAAACATTGCCAAGTAGACAGCAGAACATTAGAGAGGATTCAAAATATAAAGTAATAAATTTTTATGTCAAGAAATCCTATATAATAAATACCAGACAATGTGTTTAGAATTGTTCATCTTTTCTTTGCTTTCTTGTAGGTTTTCTTTTGTTCTATGCTGGACACCTTTTACTTTTAACTTTGTTTTTCCCCTTCCCTCCCCCCAAGAAAACCTACAATTAAGCATGGACATTATATCTATCTAGATCATCGATATCTATCTATATCTATATCTATATCTATATCTATATCTATATCTATATCTATATCTATATCTATATCTATATCTATATCTATATCTATATCTATATCTATATCTATATATCTACACCTACATCTACTTATACGTATACATATACATATACATATACACATACACATACATCATATACATATACATGTACATATGCATATGCATATACATATACACATATATAGTATGTTTGTATGTATGTAAGTATATGCATATATACCTACACAGAGATATACTTACACATATATAGATATCTATACACATGCACATATATATTCAGACACATTAATGTAAGACAACCTAGGTGGCCCAGTGGAAAGAACATCGACCTTGGAGTCAGGAAGATGTCAGTTCAAATCCAGCCTCAGACAGTTATTAGCTATATGACCTTGAGCAAATCACTTAATTCTGACTGCCACCCATCCAGGACCATATCCAGTTGTCCTGATATGGCTTCGGGCTCCAGAGGAGAAAGTGACTTAGGACAGCACCTCCTAACTCAAACCCAATTCTTGTGTGTGTGTCATGACATTACTTGTCAAAGTGATGTCAAAACATCACTTGTACAAAAATATTCATAGCAGCCCTGGTTCTAGTGGCAAAGAATTGGGAATCAAGTAAATGTCCTTCAATTGGGGAATGGCTTAACAAACTGTGGTATATGTATGTCATGGAACACTACTGTTCTATTAGAAACAAAGAGTGATGGGGATTCAAGGAAGCCTGGAGGGATTTACATGAACTGACACTGAGTGAGATGAGCAGAACCAAAAAAACATTGTACACCTTAACAACAACATGGGAGTGATGATCAACTTTAATGGACTTGTTCATATGAATAGGGAAACAATCAGGGACAACTTTAGGGTATCTGCAATGGAGAAGACCATCTGGATCCAGAGAAAGAATCATGGAGTTTGAACAAAGACAAAAGACTATTACTTTTAATTAAAATATGTTATCTTATTATGTGATCTTGCTGTCTCTTATACTTTGTGTTTCTTCCTTAATGACATGATTTCTCTCTGGTCACATTCAACTTAGATCAATGTATACCATGGAAATAATGTAAAGACTAACAGACTGTGGGGGGTGGGGGTGGGGGGAGGAAGAAAGATTAGGGGGAAAATTTTAAAACTCAAAATAAAAAAAACCTTTCTTAAAAGAGAGGGAGGGGCAGCTAGGGGTGCAGTGGATAAAGCACCGGCCCTGAAGTCAGGAGTACCTGGGTTCAAATCTGGTCTCAGACCCTTAATAATTACCTAGCTGTGTGGCCTTGGGCAAGCCACTTAACCCCGTTTGCCTTGCAAAAACCAAAAAACAAGAGAGAGGGAGATGAAACAGGAGGCTGTGGTTGTGGTGGAGGAGCAAGGGCAGGAGCAGGAGCTCAAGCTGGAGCCCAAGCTGGAGCCCAAGCCAGAGGGTGATTGCAGAGGGGAAGGTTCCTGGGTGGTGTGGCACTCTTGCTTCTCCAGGCACTGCCCACCCTCCAGTCACTCAGGTCTGAACGCCCTCAGGATAAAGAAATCTGTGTGGGGATCAACAAGCAGAGCTCCATATGTGACACAGCACACTGCTGTGGACAATCTCAGTGTTGCAACTAGTAATATGACCTCTGGTAGTTCTGGCTGGTGTGGACTATTATAATCTTCCTGAGCTGCTGCTGCGCTTGCCATCATGGCCAGGCCCAGCATCATCTGCAGGCACAGCAGCGGCAACATAGAATTAACTTGACTGCCTACTGGGAAGCCCATAACTACTCAGTGCTACCAATTCAGGTTTTTGTCAAACTATTTATGACCTCCTTATGAGGAAGTGGTGAACTGACCTCCAATCCCTCCCCCACTGTACAGCACCTTACAGCTACAGCAGCAGCAGCAGGTGGTCCCTGTCTGCAATAGACCCTCAAGCCCTGACCCCATCAAGACCCTTCAGGAGGTAAAACCTAGCCCACTCACCAAGCCTGACAGCAGCAGACATAGTTCCAGATCAAGCACAAAGGACCCTGAGCCCTCTACATTGCTTGTGGACCAAGAGGTTAGCAAAGCCTCAGGCATGGAGCCAGGGAGCTCTGGTGCCTGTCTGGAGGAGCTGGGTGACCCAGGGTCTTTCCTACATAAGGCCTCAGAATGTAAGGAGGGGCTGCTGAAAGATTACAGCTCTGAGAGCTTGGAGTACAGCAGCAATCAATGAGCAGCACTCCTCTAACTCCCAGAGCAACAGCTCTCCCAGCTAAAGAAGGCCAGCTGCCTTAGAAAAGCAACATGGGGAAGGCAGAAGAGTGCAAGTCAAGAGGATAACCTTGAATTGGTTGGTACAGTAAGTGCTGCTGCTTTTTCTTCTGGCTATACTTCCTCCCTCTCTTCCGAGAAATAGTTGGACATAAGGTTGCCTCTCCTGCAGAAACCCAGTGTGGACTGAGGGAGAGGGTATGGATCCCCTCACTGTAATCTTCCCTTCTCCACTTCTCACTCTTCCATTCTGAGTTTCTTTTTAAAAGTACATCTCACCTGCCTGCCCATATCAGATGGTGTGTAATTAGAAAAGTTTGGTCCAGGGAGCCAGGATGGGACCCTGACCTTGTTCCTGGAATGAACTGTGGGATCTGTTCTTCAATTTAGGTTTAGAACCCCATTACATCCCAATTAGTATATGGGCATCAGGGTTCTACCACTGGGAAAATTAAAAAGGAAAAAACCCTGGTCTGGCCCCATGTGGAGAGAGAGAGAGAGAGAGAGAGAGAGAGAGAGAGAGAGAGAGAGAGAGAGAGAGAGAGTTACAAGGGCAATCTTCCCTTGTATAGTTATATACAATTTAATGTTCTAGACCAACATTTGGGTTTTTCCCCCTTTTCATTTACCTTTTTAATGCATGTCTTAAGTCTTATAATTAACGATAGAATTACCTTTTCAGTTCTGGCCTTTTTTTCCAGGAAATTTTCATTGAAAATACATCTTTTCCTCTGACAGAATATTCTGAATTTGGGAAAGTAGTAAATTCTTGATTGGAATCCAAGGTTCTTTGGCAGTCAAAATATCATATTCTAGGCCCTCAGATCCTTTAATATTGAAGTTGGCAAGGCCTGTGCAATTCTGATTGTGCTTCATTTGTATTCTAATTACTTTTTTTTTACTCCTTTCTGTATTTTCTCCTTTATTGGAGAATTCTGAAAATTGACTATGGATAGTCTTTGGAGTTTTTACCCTGAGGTTTCTTTCTGGAACTGTTATGTATATTCTTTTTTTTATAGATTTTTTTATTTTTGCAAGGCAATGTGGTTAAATAGCTTGCCCAAGGTCACACAGCTAGGTAATTATTAAGTGTCTGAGGACAGATTTGAACTCAGATACACCTGACTCCAGGGCCAGGGCTCTATCCACTGTGCCACCTAGCCAACCCTGTATATATATTCTTTCAAGATCTATTTTATCTTCTTGATCTAGTACATAGAGACAGTTTTCTCCTTATAATTTCCTGAATGCTATTTTCCAGACACTTTTTTGCTCAAGGCTTTTTGGTAGACCAATAATTATCTCTCCTGCATATATTTTCCAGGTTGTTTGCTTTTCCTAAAATCTACTTTATGTTTTCTTTACTTTTTCAGCCTTTTGATTTTGTTTGATGGAATCTTCCTGTCTCATAGATTCATTAGTTTCCATTTGTCCAATTCTAATTTTTAAGGTATTATTTTCTTCAGTTAGATTTTGTGTGGTTTCCTTTTCTATTTAATTTTAATTTTCATTGAGTTGCATTCCCTTTACAGTTGGTGGATTTGAGTTTTAGAAAAGTTGCATTCCTTTTCTAATTGATTTATTTTATTTTTTGAAGAGTTATATTCTTTTTTCAATTTGTTATCTTTACTTTTAAAGGAGTTGATTTCTTTAATCAATTTTTCATAATTTTCTTACATGTTTCTAATTTCTTATTTGCATTTGTGTTCTTTCTCTCTTCTTTAACTTTTATATTCTTCTATAAGCTCTTTTGTGAAATTTTTTGTTTTAATACAATTCATGGACTCTTTTGAGACCCCCCATGCAAGTGATCTGTTACTGCTTTCTTCTTCTGGGATGCCAATTTTGTCATCTCTATCTGAAGAATAGCTTTCTATCTTTAGGGTTCTTTTAGCATATTTGCTTATTTTGATTGTTGCACTCTGTTCCTGAGGTATAGGAAGTATAGTCCTGAGCTTTTTGTGCTGGGCCTGGGCTCTGATTATTGGTTTATCAATTGTCAAGATGTTGCCTATGCAGTCCAGGCATTGCCTATGCAGAGGTCTGATTCCTCTCTTATGTACAGACTCTGTCTATGCAGTGGTTTGCTCCCAACCCAGTTCTGTCTTTTGTCCCAGTGTTTCCAGGGTTCATACTTTGCATTTGGAACACTCCCTGATGACTTGCTATCTAGCTGCTTGGACCTATACTGGTATCTAAATGCTGGGACCTGGACTGATTTGAGACTAAAACTCCTTGCTGACTTTCCTACTCTCCCAACTAGTTGAGCTTTAGTTCCCCTTTTCCTCTAAAGTGACAGAGCTTCACTGAAGTTCCTCCATGATTTCTAGAGTGGAAAACATATATATATATGTATATATATAATATATATATATATATATATATATATATATATATATATATATATATATATATATATATATATATATGTTTGGTGGAATCTGTAGTTTTAATATGCTGCCAAACCTATGAAAGTATAGCAGCTTCATGCTATCATCTTCCCTCAGGTCTTTTTTTACTGTTATTTTCTAACCTCCATCCTGAGACCCACCCTTGTGCAGTCCCCTCCACTTCTCAGCCATGGGTAGGTTCTGTTGATACAATGTCCCACAAAGAATCTTATTCCCTGTGGTCCTTCTGGTGGCTGTAAACTTCAACTGTTCTCTCCACATTGGAACTGAAAGCAGGGGCTCTGCTTTCCTGTAAGTGCCCATAATCACAGGGTCCCTGCCCTTCTGCTGCCACATCATCAACCCTGTACTTGTTCTTTCTCCCCCATGGCCTGCAAACTTGTGTGGTCAGCACACCTGTGATTGTAGTCGCTCAACTGTGGAATGCCCGTCAATTTGTTCCTACCCAGGTTTCCCACCCCTGAGGCTGAGCCATTTTCCATTGTATGATATGACCAAAGTAAGTCTATAAAGAGTTAGGATGAGAATAAAAAGAAAAACTTCCTGGAGATTTTAACCAGGAGATAAATGGGAAACCAGAGGGGAAGATTACTGAGCCAAGTAAAGGTTTTTCAAGTATTTGTGGAGAAACAAGGGCATTTATTTCCAGGATTCTGATCACTGAATCATATTCTCAGTCTTTGCCAGGTATCCCCCATCCTATAGTACTCCATTCTAAACAAAACCGTCCCTTCCTATTTTTCACTGCCAACTTTTTCAAATATATAGTGATTACACTCTTTCTCTATTCCACCTCTACCCAGTAGTTCATTATACAGGTCACAGTGTTGGAAAAAGAACTCAGAGACCATTGTTCTCCTGACAATCTTCTTCCACCCATTATTCAAAAGGGGAATCAGGCTAAGGGAAAGAGAATAACTTGCCCATTTGCATGTTAAAATAGTAGAAAAAATATTACAGACTCTCAAGTCCAAAGCTCTAAATATAAGGAAGAAAAGACTGAAGTCAAAAACAGTGTCTGAGGCAGGATTTCACCACAGATACTGGATTTTTATTGTTCAGTAAGGTTTCTCTATGAAAGTTGTTAGTCTTCATGAGTTCTCTTCTCTGTCTTTCACATTTAATAAAGGATGTGACCATCAATCGCAACAGCCAGAATGAGGTTTTCCTCTGTCAGTGTCTCTCCATCAGGGTGTCTCTTAGCATAAAATTAATATTAGAGAATTATGCTATAGTGAAAAATTATATCATATCTTTTCTAAGTATAGCAAACTCACTGTCAATGGATTTAAATACTTTGATAATAGAAAAATAACAACCAATGGCATCTTAGGTCATACTTTTCTTTATTCTGATCAGGTAGCCCAGGAATCATATGCATGAGTTTTTACAGGAAGTACTTACACATTGAACCCATGTTTGATCATGCTACTTTAAACACTGCTATATATGTCTGTAGTCAGGTGTGTTGTGACAGTCCAGGAGAGGATACTAAGTATTTGACAGTCTTTGGGCTAACAAAAATTCTTCTGATATTAGCAGGATAGTGACATTGCCAGGATACCCTAGGCGACCTCTGATGCACATATGAGTATTAAAGGATGCGAATTGTTTCCATGACAGGATGCCTACAGATGTTTTTCTATGATGTTTGGGGTAGAACCAGTGATTTTTAGAAGCATTGATATGTTATAATCTAAGCTTTTACAAAAATTCTTTCAAGTGTCTCATTTCATCAAAAGGAATAAATTTAGGCTCCAGGAATTCACTTATTCTACATAGATTGTATATACATAAGAAGTCAAAGAATTCCATTCATGCCAACAGGTATCTCTTGAATGTTTATTTAAAGAAACTTGACATTTTGGGAAATTTCAGTTTCATTTAAGAGAGACCACTCATCCGTTTCACTTCACTTTCACAACATCTAGAGCAATGAGAGCCTAGGAGGCAGCAGCATGGTGAGGTCACATTGTTGAACTTGCAGAGGTCTAGTCTAAACCCCCAGCTAGCTGGGGGTTCTCAAACAAGACTCATCTGGTCCTTGGCTCTTATAATCTATAAATTGAGTCGATTTGACAAGATTACTTGGGACTTCCCTTCCAGCTGTAAGGATATGTTACTTTAGTATGGAGGGATAAACTGCTTCCATTCCTTGGGCTTTCTCTTTAAATTAAGGCCTTAAACTGGAAGACTCTTAGGCTCCTGTCAGATATAGATCTATGAACTTTAAAATAAATAAGGACGAATCATTTTACCTTCTTGGGCTTCAGCTTCCTCTTCTGGAAAATTATGGAAATGGGATAGAATAGTTTGGAGATCCCTTGGAGCCTTACATTTAGGACTTTGATCCCATATTTCTGTTTAAGGGTTTTAATCAATGACTGAATTTGGAGGGAATTGGGACAGTGGGTAGAGGTCATGTATTTGATAAGATTGTCAGTGACTGAAAGGAGAGTGGGACAGCTCTGTTCATAATGGAATGCCACGGTGGGAGACAAATGGAAAACCTGCTTCAAAGATAGGAACTAGTGGTAGAGGAACCAGATTCCAAGAATATCTCTATAATGCCAAGAACTGGCATTCCATTCATTGGTTGATTCTGCATAATGCAGGATTAAGGATGTTTGTAGTTTCTTTCAGCACAAAGACAAAACATTCCCCTATTGCTTGATATAATCTTGATATCAGTTCAGTCTAACTCTTGATAGTTTTTTTTCAAAAATTATTTCCAAAGCAAAGATCATCCATTTTCTTTTCTTTTTTTTTTTTTGCAAGGCAATGGGGTTAAGTAACTTGCCCAAGGACACACAGCTAGGTAATTATTAAGTGTCTGAGGTTAGATTTGAACTCAGGTCCTTCTGACTCCAAGGCCAGTGCTCTATCTACTGCACTACCTAGCCACCCCAAGATCATCCATTTTCATTGATCAGCTTCTCAAAACCATTGTCTTGGGGAACATTGATGCTTCACCAGAGGTGAGGTGCATTGATGGCTAAAGTGTATACAATATTCTCTCTCTAATTCTACTTAATCTTTGTTATCTTTATTTATCTATTTTTGGCAAGACAATGGGGTTAAGTGACTTGTCTAATGCCACACAGCTAGGTAATTATTAAATGTCTGAGCCAGATTTGAACTCAGGTCTTCCTGTGTCCAGGACTGGTGCTCTAATTAGTGTAACATCTAGCCTCCCCTTCTCCTTTTTTGCAAAGCAGTGGGGTTAAGTGACTTGCCCAAGGTCTAGCAACTAGGTAATTATTAAGTGTCTGAGGTCGGACTTGAACTCAGGTACTTCTGGCTCCAGGGCCAGTGCTCTATATACTGTGCCACCTAGCTGCCCCCTTTCTCCTTTTACGTCTTAACCTATATCTCTTCTCCTGTGATAGAATTAGGAGTGAAATAGGTCATTTGAGAGATGATTTAGTCTGAACTTCTGTTTACACTGAAAGTTGTGATTTGACTCCTTTTCTGCCTCTTTTTATAGCAACTGAACTGTCACATCCTAAAATCTAAAAATATGGCTTAGAATTGGACAGAAAGTGATAGTAGGATTTGTTTAAGAGATGGGCTGAAGACCTCTCTGCATTAACTATTTTCTGTCCTAACCTTTTTCATCTGCTGCAATATTCCTTGTGGCCAGCAGATGTCAGGGAAAGCCTGTTCTATTTTTCTAAATGTCCCTGAAGGGATCAGTTTAATTATTCATTAGTCACTACTTTTCTGATGTCAAAGACTAGGTTCTGGGACTTTAAGGGCAAGATGTAAATGACCTCTTCCTTAAAGGAGCTTAAATCCTATTGGAATTGGTGAAGGCATCATATACATATAAAATTATGTATGAAATATAAGAAATTGCAGGGTTTTCGGGGAAAAGGGGAAAGCTCTCTACCTTTTGGTGTAGTGGGGTCAGCATTTAGGAAAGTACTGAAGTAGGACAATATTACATGTTAGCTGAACTTCCAAGAAAACTAGTGAATTCAAGAGTGAGAATTCAATGGATTCCACACTTGACTAACAATTTTGTAAAGCTTATTGAAGAGAAATGATATATCAGGTCATGTGTGAATTACAGCAACAAAAAACTTGCATCTTGACAGAATCAACATAGAATAATATATGAATACATTAGATAGGATTTATGATAATTAGTGACACAGGTAATAAAAGCTCAGTTTGGATTTGATACAAGACAACTAACCAACCAATATAATTATTTGAGTGTGGGACTGACATAATCAGAATTAGATAGCAGCAATATTCCTTCAACAGCTGAATGGAGGATAGAATGGAGGAGGGAATGATTTGAGCCAGGCAGAGAATTTAGGAGATTATGGTAATAGTTAACAATAAAAATGATAAGGTTACAAGAGTAGATAGATAAGAAAGAATGCATAAGATATTGTTCATATGGTTATCACAAAATGTGATAGCTGATTAGATATGGGAGCTGAGGGAACATGAGGGTCATGACATAGATAGATAGATAGATAGATAGACAGACAGACAGACAGACAGACAGATAGATAGATAGATAGACAGATAGATAGATAGATAGATAGATCATAGAGACATTTACTGCTAAAGACTTTTGCTAGGAAACCCACATCATGACTATTACTGCTTAAGGGGTCCACATTATTATGATTTTCACCAATAGAATTCACAAAGGTCTTTAAGGCATTTTCTGTAAAAAATTCTTAAAATCCTCCCTTCAAAATTGTTTTTTCTTAGTGACCACCAGACCATTCTTTGAATTTCCTTTTTCAGAATTTCAGTGCTTTTTTTCTGTTATGCTCTGTATTCACACTCTGTCAATGCAGACTCCTACTTTCCTTATACTCTACCCATTTTTTTGTCATTCCTAATTGTTTAAACTGTCATCTCTTCTTTCATTTTACAAAATCTCTTAAAAACTGGACCTTTCTTGTTGTCTTATTCAACACTTCTCTTATTTTCTTATGTTTACTTAATTCCTCCAGTCATTAATTGAAAGATTTCAAATTTTACTACCCAATTTTTGCAATGTGATTATGCTAGAATTTATGTTTCACACCGAAGCAAAAAATATCCTGAAATAATTTACTGTTTTGTTTTCACAAAATTCTTGTTTTTATCTATTATTTTTAAGTCATATATTTCTTTTAATTTGATTTTTTATACTTTTGAGTACCCTGTATTATGTGTTCATGCCTTTTATTCTTCTACTTTCCTACTGAAGTACAAAATCAATATTTGTATAATCCCTGTTTAGAAGGGCTCCTTGACACCTTTCTGGGCCCTGAGAAACTCCTCAGAAATATAACTTTGGCCAGGAGATTTTGTTCTGAGAATAATCGGGCAGGACCCAAATACTTGATTCTTGGGGTCACAGATATAACATAAATTTGTCTAAGATTCACATAGCCCCCTTGTTAGCCTAATTATCTTGCTGTATCTGTAAAATCCCTGCTTCCTCTCAGGATTGCCTCCCCTTCCCCAGAAGTGGCTGGAAGCATAACAGTAAATTTCACTCCCTCAACCCTGTGGAAAGCCCATGAATATGTGACTCCCTCCATCCCAGGAAACATGTTCAGAAATAACACAAAGACCCTGACCCTTTCCCACTCTGTCCAGCTCTCTATCTATACTGAACCATATGGTTACATATGTTTGTAGTAGTATGACAAGACAATATATCTAACTGCTGTCTTTACTTCTTTATCCTGCTTGCTCTCAGTAAACTTCCCCCCTAAACAAAAACACTATAAAAACCCTATCCCTTGAATACTCAGGTACTATCTGATTTTGGTACTCTTCATCCCCAAGCAGTCCCTGGGAAATTAAAGATCTCCAAAATTATCAAATTTTTCTCTTCGTATCACTCTCTGGGTTTAACACTACAAATTTATATTCTTGTTTAATTTTGTCTTTAGTAATTCTTACCTTAAATTATCTTAGCCTTACTTGCTGTAGTTCTGCCAAAATATCATGTTCACGTTTATTGATTTCAACACAAATTTTATTATGCTCCCAATTAACCTAAACAATTTACTAAAACTATAGAGATATCATTAAAATTCACTTAATTTCATTTGTTTCTTGATTTCAAAACAAGTTCTTCTATTCCTGGGAATGGTTTGGGACTCATCTTCAATCTGGGAATCCCAAAGTACGGTAGGGCTTCCCTGATGTCTTCATGTTGATTGCTTAAAAACAATAAGCAATAGAAGGGTAAATGAAATCCAACTCTACTTACTTTTATTCTTTTGGATTCTCAAAATGGTCTAAAACTTTACAATTCTGACTTCTAATAAAACTATTCATACTCCCTTCCTGCAGTACATCTGTCTCAACTTTAAGTTCAGTTTTTAAATATACCTTTAATCTACATTAAAGTTAAAACCAGTTTGACAGACTCACAACCCCCCAAAAAATCTTCTGTGGTTCTCTTTTTAAAATTCTTAGTTATGAATTTATTTAAATTCACAAAAGTTTTATTCTAATTTCTCCTGCAATATTTTTCTAAGCTTTTCCCCCCTTATTTTAATACTTCTCCAAATTTTACTGAATGTGAATTTCACTGAATGTCTCCTGAGAAGATTCCTTGATTAATAAAGGAGGTATTAAAATTTAAAATGCAGCTTTAGAATAAATTTCTACTCATTTTAAAATTCTCCATTTATTGAGTAACTCATGTATCCAATTTTGTTTTCCTTAAAATTTATAAAGTTTGCTTCTACTTCAAAAACCTATCAAAATATCTTAAAATTTTTCAAATCATAATTGAGAAATTCCCAGTAGAGAATAACAATTTTAGTTTATTTTATTAATATGATTATTTTATCTTACTCTCATCTCTGCAACTTCAGTATGATTTGAACTGAAAATAGAGGAAATAGAGAATTGTGTTTTCTGAAGACTTTTTGAAAAGTTGTATTTTTAACAGTCTTTATGATTTCATTGATTTATCCAAAAAAAACCACAGAAAAAGCAAATGCTTGGAAGAACCTACCAACATGGATTGGCACAAACCACAAATAAGATAGCAAAGATTGGCCATTGTATCAGAAATTTATTGTGCAAGGCAAATGGGGTTAAGCGACTTGCCCAAAGTCACACAGCTAGGTAATTTTTAAGTATCTGAAACCAGATTTGAACTCAGCTCCTGAATTCAGGGTCCATGCTCTATCCACTGAGCAACCTAGCTGCCTCCAGGATTAAAGACTTTTGAACAATGTTCTTGTATAGATCTCTTAAAGATTTTCCTAATTGTAAAAAGTTCCTTTCTATCTGAAGCAAGAAAACTACTATTCTTAAACTTAGTTCTATCATTCACAAAATGAACATAAATGGAATATATAAGAAAGTTTCACACAACATTAAACAAACTTGAATTTCTTCTCAGTTTCTTTAGTAGATTTAAAAGTCAAGATCTAAAGCTTTCTGCATTATTAAATTTACCATTTATAACAAACAGTCTTTTGGCTGGACCTTTGCATATTTCTAAGGAACTATAGAATATAGCCAATAAGATATTCAAATAGCAGTCCCATCAAAATTTGGAAATACATATTAAATAGATTACACTTCACACGCAAATTTGTTCGCTAATAAATTTGCAATTTCTCAAAAGGATCTCTTCTCTTGTATGTGATGGAACATTATTCAATTAGAAACCAAGAGGGATGAGAATTTAGGGAAGCTGGAACGATTTGCACAAACTGATGCTGAGTGAGATGAGCAGAACCAGAAAAACTTTGTTCACCATAACAGCAACATGGAGGTGATGGTCAAACTTACTGTATTTGTTCATTCCATCACTGCAACAATCAGGCACAATTTTGGGGTATTTGTGATGGAGAATGCCATCTGTATCCAGAGAAAGAATTGTGGAGTATGCACAAAGACCAAACTCTTTTAATTAAAAAGAAAACGTTATCTTATTATGTAATTTTGCTCTCTTATACTTTCTTTCTTCCTTAAGTATATGATTTCTCTCTCATCAATGCATACCATCACAACAATGTAAAGACTAACAGGCTGCCTTCTGTTGGGGGTGGGGGGGAAGCGAGATTAGGGGGAAAATTGTAAAATTCAAAATAAAAAATTTTTCTTAAAAAAAACAAAAGTATTGGGACAGCAGCTAGGTGACTAAGTGGATAGAGCACTGGTACTGGAGTCAGGAGTACCTGAGTTCAAATCCAGTCTCAGGCACTTTTAATGATCACCTGTCCATGTGGCCTTGGGCAAGCCACTTAACCCCATTCGCCTTGCAAAAATCCTCAAAAAAAAATTAAAAAGAATCTCTTTTCTCCTGTCTGTTTGTCTCTCTCTGTTTCTCTCTCCCCTTCGCTCTGTATTCCTAACTTGTCCAGAATTAGGAATGCAGAGAAAAGACTGTTCTTTGAACTTTTGGCAATTGTCAGAGGAAAGTTCTCATTCTTTTCACTCTTTCTTCTATGTCTAGTCAGACCACAGGGAAAAAGACAATTTAATTTACAAGGATACCAAATACAGATCATGTGGACACCATGTATTCTGAAGTACACAGAATAATCCAAAATTAGCAAAATGCTGCTCTTTCTCTCCTAAATTGTCAGATCACAAGAGCTTATACTATGATTCTAAGCTCCATTTTCAAAGGCATAAGAGGAACTGAGGCAAGAGATGATTTAGGATTATGGTGATTTTTGTTGGTTCCTTATTTGGTCCTATCTCCCCACAGACTGAACTGGAGCTTCACTCCACAGGCTCTGTGTTACTGGAGACTTTACAAACAGTAGAATTATCTATATAATGCAAAATGGGATGCATTGGATCCTTGGGTGAGGTCAGGAAGTTGTGATTGTCGGAGACTCTCTCTGAGAGATTTTCCCAAAGACCTCATTCAGGTCTTCACAGATCTTTTGTCTCATGACATATTTGGGCTTATTCATTGACTCACATAATCACTGGCCATTTCTATTGATACACACTTGCAGTTCAACCAAATGCCTTTTTCTGTTAATTTCATAGTGTAATGAAGTATTTTCCTTGAGGTCAAGGAGCTGGAGGTTCTGCTTCTATCTTGGACCCAGCTCACAGGCTGACCAGACTAATGATTTGTCCATCTCACTGAGGATTAAGATTACCACACTCAGATCTTGCAATATAAGAGAAATCTTGGGAATTCAGTGTGGCCACCAAGATGGATATTCCTAACCTTGGTCAATGATTACATATAAGACAATTCCTAGCACAGAGCTGTCCTTCCTTATAAGACCATAACAAAGAAATATGAAGTATCACGCTTACTATGTGTTTCACTCTGTTCTCCCTAAAACAAAAATGTTTTGATAAAAAAATTCTTATCACCCAAGGAGACAGAAGATGACTCAGTAACATGGAAGGCAGAAATGTAGGTAAAAATTTTGCCACATGCACATTCCAAAAATCCCAGGTTTCCCATATTTTCACCAACTCAGGGTGAATCACACTATGCATACTTCTGAGCCCAAATGATTGAATGATGCTCTCAATTTCTTGGCAGAAGAACAGTGGTTAGTCAGCAGTCAGTGACCCTAGACCAAAGATAGGATGATAAACTGAAAACAATGCTAGTTGTTCATCCTTTTTTGAAGATGACCATTGCCATCAGTATGTTGGGATACAATACTGAAGGATGAATTATATACTTATTTGTGAATAAATGTGATATCATTGTGGCAGAGTTACAGAAACTGTCATATTCTCTTCCATGATTACCAAAGTCTAGTGACAAATGAAAAGTCAAGACAACCTGCAATGCCTTGGGACATAGGGGATGACATTGTCAACTCTGATGTCTGACCAAATCATAAAACCTCCACAGCAACTGATTCAGTTACCCTTTTGCATTCACCTTCCCCCTGCTTTAGCCAACTACTAGACTACTAGACTGCTAAAGAAGGCTATTGTCCACAGATAGCAGCTACATCTTTCTAAGGAATAAATTTGCATTGTATAACTTTTCAGGCACTCAGGATACAAAGGCAATAAGGAACATTCTACAGTCATTAAACAAGAGATGAATAAGGGAAAAGATTAAAGGGGATGAGCCAAAGAGAAAAAAGGAATAGAGATTTGGAAGGAAAACCAAAGGATTTCTTATCTGCTGCCATATCTTGTCAGTTTTACCATCTTCATCTTTACCATCTTATATATGTCAGCTCTGTCCTCTGACACTGCCACCACTTTGTAGTAGTTCCTCATCATCTCATATCAGGACTATTGAAAGAGCCTTTCTATTGCATTTCCTTCTTCCATTCTCACTTTATGCCATTTCATCCTCTATTCAGCTGTCCAAATGTTCAAATCCTACCATGAAATTCTACTACTCAATGATTTTAGAGTCTTCAGGGTGAAATCAAATATTTCCTGGTTGGCATTCAAAGTCCTTTCTAATTGGCCATATTTCCAGTCTTTTTCAGCTTAAACTCTATTATTAACATACTCTGTGACATTGGTCCCTCTCCTATGGTGTTAATGTGTATAATATTCTTCTGCTGCTGCTCAATTCACTCAACATCAATTCATACATGTCTTTCTAGACTTTTCTAAAATCCTGTCCTTGAGTGCTTATAGAGCGATAGTGTTCCCTTATATATGTACATGTATATGTACATTAACACACATACATATACACATGCACCCATGCATATGTACACACATACATATGTATGCCGGTGTGTGCATGTGTTTTGTGATTTTAATGAGGTTCGGATTCATTCCTGAAAATGAAGCTCTCACTCAGTTAAAAATGAAAGTATTTTAATTATACAATACAAGGAATAGATTGCTTACAGTAACATCCAATACAACAGATAATACATAAAAGACAAAGGATTATTAATACTATAATCAAAAACAGAAGAGTAATATAAAGAAAACATAACCAATTCGGGGAGCACCAACTCTCGAGATGTCAGGTCGGGGAATCCCAGTTTTCATCGACCCTCGAGGTCCGAATTAGGAGACCACATTCATACCCCAGGCAGGACATCTACTCCATCGGTTTGATTCCAATGAGGAGAGGGGGCATACAACTTTTATACCTTTGAAGACAAAGAAGGCTCAGAGCCATCTAAGTTGAATGGCATCTAATTCTCTTTTGGCTTCAGGTATAGATTGAATCAATATGTTATTTTTAAAGAAATGCCATTATGGGGCTATAAGGTTTATTTTTATTAAATATCAGCATTGGGAGAATAACCAGTTCCTCCCAATCCTGTTTTGTCTTTCCCCGGGATGGCTAGTTGCTGGGATGTCAGAAATACAGCCAAATCACATAAGGCATACTCCAAATGGTGAGTTCATATACCGGCCATTGACTCAATTACGGCCTTCATATATATTGAAGAGGCCTTACACTAATAATTTGGTAATTATTAATTAGGAATTAGGAATTATCAATGCAGCATGTATGTATACATACATATATATACAGATATATATATATATATATATTACAATTTGTTCAACCATTCCCCAATTGATGGCCATTCCCTCAGTTTCCATTTTTTTCTTTTACCACCGCAAATAGAGCTGCTATGAATATTTTTGTACAAGTGATGTTTTTACCCTTTTCCATCATCTCTTCAGGGTATAGACCCAGTAGTGGTATTGCTGGGTCAAATGGCATGCACATTTTTGGTGCCCTTTGGAGATAGTTCCAAATTACTCTCCAGAAAGGCTGGATGAGTTCACAGCTCCACCAGCAATGTAATAGTGTCCCAGATTTCCCACATCCACTCCAACATGGATCATTGTCCTTTCTTAAATGAGGTGGTACCTCAGAGATGTTTTAATGTGCATTCCTTTAATCAATAATGATTTAGAGAAATTTTTAATCTGATTATAGAGAGACTTGAAGCAAATAACTGTAGAAAAAGGCAAGGAAATGGCAAAAGTCTGTAGAAGCCAGTGGGTGCTATTAACATCCTATCATAAAATGCAGGATTAGAGAGATAAGACAGTGGAAGAAAAGGTAAATTTGAGAAAGGAATTAGAGTAATGTATCTATTCTACAATGTCAGAACTTTATTTTAGGAGATCAGGTATGCAATTATCAGAGTGTAGCTGGAAA
This sequence comes from Macrotis lagotis, assembly GCF_037893015.1. NCBI lineage: Eukaryota > Metazoa > Chordata > Mammalia > Peramelemorphia > Peramelidae > Macrotis > Macrotis lagotis. The sequence continues at coordinate 91,111,588 of NC_133666.1, forward strand.
AGCTGCCATTAAGTGACACAGTTAAAAAAGGGAAGGCTGATTGACTTTGAGGGCCCCTGTGGATATAACAATTTGATAATGACATTGCTGCTTAGTGAAGCAGACAAGCCTCTGGCAGAAGTTTTGGACAAAATCTCCCAAGTAGAGAACTTAGGTAACTGTGAGTATACTGATCTGATGGCAATAAATATCAATATAGGAGTGGTGAACAATAAATGTCAATATAGGAGTGGTGAACATACTACTGGTCAGTCTCAAGATAAGTACAAAATAGAATGTCCTGAAAAATGTATTTATTGCCCTATGAGCAAGAATGGATAGGAATAAGATTGGACTCCCCACTCCTGAGTTGTTCAGGATGAATAAGGAGAAGAAAGGACAAGAAAATAGAAATAGAGACATTAAGATCACTCCATTAGTACCCTCCCTATACCCACATCTGACCAATCTTAAAGGAAAATAGTAGATAGGGACCAAACCCCAGTAATGGAGATTAGACAGATGAATTATTGGCCTCTCATAATATTATAAATTGGCAAAAATTGTTATATAATTGTTACTAAAATGTACTTTTTTATACTAGGACAAGACCTCTTTGATATATGGCAATCCTAGTATATTTAGAAATGGAATATCCATTACATTTACAGACTTAGGAAGAAAATAAATTTAGGTTAAAGAAATTAATGAAGATAGATAAATTGCCCCAAAAAAGGAGTATTCAGTGGTGATTATTCCCTTCCCGCCCCCCCCCCCAGCCCAGTACATATTAGGGGGATGACTCTAAATTTACCTGAGGAGAAATTAATCTTGCTAAAGTACAAGGACCATCTCAATCTGTAAAATTTTAAATATACAATGTAATCAGGGATATAGAAAAATCTTGCCCAAGAACTTGTAAATAGAATTATGCCTATTTAGTTGTAAAAATAAGGTTGCAAGTAAGTCATTGGATCTGGTCAAGAACAGTGCATGTTAAAATAAAAAAAAGAAGAAAGGGGGGTGTGAATAAAGTCTGAAATATGCTTAAATAGTATATTAAGAGAAAATTCAAGTTGTGCAGTCTGAATATTGGGTTTAAAAGATCTGTGAAGAGGATAATGAAAGGGGTGCAAGGAAAAATTGAGGAGGCATAGAGCATGCTGAGTTTTTTGAAGTATATCCAATTTGTGGAAGCTAATGCATGTAGAATGAAGGTATGAACAAGTATGACTTTGTAGAAATTAAATATTAGTTTTTGGAAGTTTTGAAAATTGTTTTAAAATTAATGTAAAATACAAAAAATATAGTTATGAATTAACTAACGCTATGGAATTTCTTCTGGAATTATATAACCCAGATTTGTACTGAATTGAGATGTCTTCTTAAAAGTGATTGGGGGTTGGCTAGGTGGTGCAGTAGAGCACCAATCCTGGAATCAGGAGTACCTGAGTTCAAATCTGGCCTCAGACACTTAATAATTACCTAGCTGTGTGGCCTTGGGCAAGGCAATTAACCCTATTGCCTTGAAAAAACCTTAAAAAAGTGATTAAGTACACAAAAATTGTTGAATGTATCTTGGGCATTAGTAGCAACTGAACAGCTCCCTTTAAATCATGAAGTTTTGTTAATTCCCCAAATATCTATTATGAGCTGGATAAATGGGGAATCCGAACTCTCATAAAATAGGACATACACAGGAGTCCAGTATAATTAAATGGAAATGGTACATACACAATAGAGCTAAAATAGGAAAATCTGGCATCTCTCCTCGGCATATCAAAATGTCTGAATTAAACTCAGTTCATCCTCCATTGACCATTCCCCCTCAGAAGGCCATTTCACCAGTCAAACAGAATCAAGGATTTGATGCCTTGAGTCCTCAACAAAAGAAACACACTTTGTTCATGGATGGTTCTGCTAAATATTGAGGGCAAATTAGGCATTGGAGGGCCATGGTATATAATACTTTAGGAACTATAGGCAGGGGAGGCAGCAGTCAGTGGACAGAACTGATGGCTATATATCAAGTATTGAAACAGGAGAAGGGGGAACAGTGTCATATTTTTATACACTCCTGGGCAGTAGCAAATGACCTAACCACTTGGATGCCTGTGTGGCATGCAAAATATTGATATCTTAATGGGAAACAAGTTTGGGGTCATGCAATATGGAAAGCTACATGGATTTGGTCCCAGTATATTAATGTCTCAGTCTTTTATATAGATGCCCATGCCAGTGTGGACAGCCTGGAACGTAAGTACAATGCATATGTAGATGGATTCCAGAGATTGGAATCATGCAAGTAGCTCCTAAAGAAACTGAGGAACCTGAAGATTTATTGATTTTGGCCAGATGGCTCCATGTAACTGCAGGACATCTAGTACCCCAAGCCTCTCACAGGCGGGCCCTTGCTTAGGGCACATCAATTCCTCTTTCACTGTTAAGACAAGCTACTGATCAATGTACAAAGACCAATTCCCAACATTATTATTGGGGAAATAGGAAGGGGCGCCCTGCCTGGCCAAATTTGGCAAATTGATTATATTGGACCTTTGCCTTTTAGTCAAGGGTATCAATATGCCTACACCTGTGTAGACGCCTATTATGGAGTACTCATAGCCTGCCCCTACAAGAGAGATACACAAAAGAACTCCTGAGAAACATTATATATTATAGCATTATATTATGGTTCTCCTATGCAAATACAGAGTAATAATGAGTCACATTTTAAAGGGATAGTAATAGACCTATATTGTAAGACACATTATACAGAATGGATCTACCACTTACCCTATTACCCCCAGGCAACTGGCTTGATTGAAAGAATGAATGGGTTGTTAAAAATAAAATTGAAAAAGGAAATAACTTCTTACCAAAATGGAAAGAAAACTTATTTTAAGCCTTACAACACAGTTAAATAACTGTCCATTGGGTGAAGGTACCCCCTTTATCCCAAATGATGACTCCTAACTTGCAAATAAAACCTAATAAGGCAAAATTCAGAACCTTGAAATGGTGGCTATGTATAAATATAAATATATAAAATATATGCCCTGGCTCCCTATTCTGGGTTTGCAGCCTATGATTTGTCTTTAACTCAAGATGTAGAATTAGGTTCAGGAAAATCTGGATTATTCTCTATTGGACTATGGGTTGAAATTCCTAAAGGATGTTGTGGTCAGTTAGTCTCCAGATCAAATATTGCTATTCAAAATGTACAAGTGGTGGATAGGGTTATAGATAGTGAGACAAATAAAGGTGTATCTTCATAATTTTAGTCCCTCAAACACATTTGTAGTTTTTAAAGGAACAGGATTATGTCAATTAATAATTTACCATGTTTAAAAGTAGAATGGAAACACATTGAAGAGTCACCTTTGGCTCAACTAACATTAAAGTGGGGGCTAAGGTTTGGATATATTTACATGACACACCTAAGGTTTTGAAAATTATTGTGGAAGGCAAAGATAATACTGTTGTAATCTGCTATTCAGGGAGTGATAAATGGTATACTGTTCCATTAATTCAAGTGTTTTTACATGAATGAAGTGTTTTATTATGGTGCCTCCTGCTGTGGTTTCTTCTGCATGGATCAGCCTCATGAACTCCTGGACCCATCCTGAGATTCAATCACACCTGCATCCATTTGTGGTGGAGGAACTCCACATCTTCCATACAAGTTAACTTCACCTGTCCTTAGAACCTCTTATACAAATATTAAATGATTCTGATTTTCTAAAGCAACTATTGAAGAAAAATGAAAGATTGCACAATGAACTCAGAATACAGACCCATGTAGTTGATGGGAAACTACTTGAGGCCTCTCACCTTGTAACTAGCGATACTAGTCATGATTGGTATTACTTTCTATTTAGTTCAGCTTCAGCTCAAAAAAATCTTTTCATGATAGTACATCCTCTTCTAAATTTATGGGAAATTAACTCCCAAAGTTGGAATGGCCTATACCATGTCTAATCTTAGGGCTGAATGTATGGTTAATGCATAGGATATAAAATCTTCCATGGCAAGGCCTTATAGTTTAGCTGTAGAGAATTACCAACTCCCAATTCACCCTTGATGTACAAGGAGGAGAGATGAAAAGGATTGAACTTATGCAAATATTTAAAACAGCTTGAGTATTTAAAAGAACTGCTGAAAGTCTCTATTGCTTAGTATTGCCAGACTATTTTGAAAACTGCTGCTTTATAATAGTAAAAATTGTTCCAATTTTAGATCTTGTATGGCTAGTCCACCTTAGTTTGTATTTTTTTAATTAATTCCCTTGATATTCTTGACCTTTTTTTTCTTCTTCAAAAAAAAATTTTGGTGCAATTTTTATAGCTGTATAAAATAATTTTGGGGTAGTTTGATTGGTGTGCACTGTATAAGTAATTTCACTTAGGTACAATTGTCATTTTGTTATTAGATCATGCTACTCATTAGCATTAGCCATTTTTCCTATTATTTAAATCTGACTTTATTTGTGTGAAAATTGTTTTGTAATTTTATTCATATGATTTCTGAATTTATCTTGGAAGATAGAGTCACAAGTACTTTATTTTATCTACAATTACTTTAAATGAAATTTTTCTTTCTTTATCTTGCTATTGGACTTCGTTTATAACATATAATGATGCTGGTGATTTGTGTGAGTTTATTTTATATCCTGTTACTTTTCTTAAGTTGTTAATAGTTTAAGTAGGTTTTAGTCGATTTTCTAGGGTTCTCTAAGTATAGCATTATATTATCTGCAAAGAGTGAGAGTTTTATTTCCACATTTTCTTTTCTAATTGTTTCCATTTCTTTTTATTCTCTTATAGTTAAAACTAACTTTTCTAATACAATAGTGAATAACAGTGATGATAATGGGCATCCTTGTTTACCCCAGTCTTATGCTTATAGTTTATACCCATTACATATAATGTTTGCTGATAGTTGCAGATAGAAACTGCTTCTCATTTTAAGAAAAAACTTCATTTATTCCTATGCTCTCTGATATTTTTTATGGGACTGAATACTATATTTTGCCAAAATTATTTTCAACATCTGTTAAGACAATCAAATGATTTTTTTAAATTTGTTCTTGATATAGTCAGTTGTGCTGAATGTTTTCCTAATATTGAACCATCCTTTCATACCTAGTATAAATGCTACTTATTGTATATATTCTTCTACTAATAACAGGCTGTAATCTCTTTGCTAATATTTTATTGAAAATTTTTGCTTCAATATTCATTAGGGAAATTGGTGATAATTGTCTTTGTCTGTTTTGGTTCTTCCTTGCTTCCATATCAAAACCATGTTGGTTTCATAAAAGGAATTTGATAGAACTCCTTCACTTATTTTTCTGAATAGTTTTCACAAGATTGCTAATTATTGTCATTATCATAGCTATGTTGACTATTTCCATGATTTGTTGTTTGATCTACTAATTCTTTAAATTCAATTGCCAATAAATTTTTAGTTTATCTTTACATGACACTTTATTACATTTAATTTAATTGTATCATGATCAGAAAAGCAAAAATGTAAAATGTCTGCTTTTCTGCATTTGATGGTGAAGTTTTTAAAGTTTATTTCTTTCTATTGCCATCTTATTTTCTCCAGAGGTCTATCATATCTTGCTTTTCCAACATTCTATTCATTTTCTTACCTTGTTTATTTTGTAGTTAGGTTTATCTAATTCTGAGTGAGAAGGTTTGAGGTCCCCCACTAACAGACTCATATAACTCATTTAGCTTCTCCTCTAAAATTTTGGATGGTATACCACATGTTTTTAATACTGATATTACATCATTGTCTATGGTACTGTTTCAGAAGATGTAGTTTCTTTTCTTATTCTTTGTAATAAGATCAATTGTTTTACATTTGCTCCCTCTGAGGTCAAGATTGCTATCTCTTCTTTTTTATTTCAGTGGAAGCATAATATATTCTGCTTCAACCTTTTATTTTTTCACTATGTGTTTCTCTCTGCTTCAAATGCATTTCTTGTAAACAACATATTGTAGGATCCTGGTTTTTAATCCACTATACTATCTGCTTCTATTTTATTGGAGTATTCATCCCATTTATATTCACAAATATGATTAGTATCACTGTATTTTCCTACATCTTCCCCTTCCTCTGTTTGTACTTTTCTCTTTCCTTTACCCTTATCCCTCCTCACCAATATATTGTTCCTGACTGCTGTCTCGCTCAATCTGCCCTTGGTTCTATTATTCCCCTTCCCTTTTCTTCTCCCTTTTTTCCTGTTACCTTTTTCTTTACTTTTTTATATTCCTCCCTCCTTTTATCATTCTTTTCATTCCTCTTTATGTCCCCTTTCCCCCCCCATATTTTCCTGTCATTACCACTTTGAGTCAAATATGTTAAGAGTAAGATTTGCCTAGTGTTCATACTTTCCCTTTTTTCCCTGCATTATAATAGGCCCTTTTTGCCTTTTCATGTGATGTTATTTATACCATAATGCTTCTTCTTTTTTCTACCAGTATATATTTTTTTCATTTCTTATTTGTTTTAAACTTGCATTGAGCTGACATCCTCTGTCAAAGTATACTCCTTTCAACTTCTCATTAGAAACAGAATTCTCCAGAGGTATAAGCATTATCATGCCAAAAGCATTTCATACTCACACCCTAAGTCTAAGTATACTTCCTACAACTATCCCAATAGAAATGCATCCATCAAGAGCCATTTTCACTTTTCAAAATGTTTCTAAATTTTTTCATTGCTTCCCATGTTTAGTTCTGATTTTTCTTTTGCAGCTTAAGTAAGAAGTAAATATGTTAACCATAACTATACATGAATAACCTATATCATATTACTCATTATCATGGGGAGAGTGAGGGAAGGGAGGATGGTAGAAAAATATGGAAACCAAAAGCTTACGAAAAGATAAGAGTTGAAAAATTATCTTTACATGTAATTGGAAGAAATAAAATAAAATAAGATTAAAAAATAGTGAAAGAGTTCTGCTAAAGCATATTTTGACACATCTATGGTGCTGATAGTTAAACCAGAAGATGCCAACACAGAATATAGATGCAGACATTTTAAATAAAATATTAGCAATAAGTTTAAGGCAATTTATGATGAGGATAATACTCTATGATCAGATAGGATATATGCTAGGGATAAAGGACTGTTCAATAATCAAAAAACAATTAGCATAATTGACCATTTCAATAAAAAGCAACAGAAATAATATCATTATCTCAACAGATGTAAAAGCTTTTGAAAAATACAATACCAATTCCTACTAAAACCACTAGAGAGTATAGGAATAAATGGAGTTTTCTTTAAAATCATAATAAGTATCTGTTTAAAACCATCAGTAAACATTGAATGCAATGGGGAAAAGATAGAAGTAGTTACAATAAAATAAGAAGTGAAACAAGTTTGTCTGTTATCATCACTATTATTCAATATTGTATTAAAAGTATTAACTTCACAATAAGGGAAGAAAAATAAACTGAAGAAATTAGAATAGGCATTGAGGAGACCAAACTATCACTCTTTGTAGATGGTATACTTAAATTGATAGTAATATTTAGAGCATCCTAGGAAATCAACTACAAAACTATTTGAATCAAAAACTTTTAAGAGTTTCACAATATAAATTAAATTACAGAAATCATCCACATTTCTAGATATTACTAAGAAATTTCAGCAGCAAGTGATTCAAAGGGAAATTCCATTTAAAGTAGTTGTAGACAACCCAAAATATTTGGGAATCTATTTCCCAAGATAAATCCAGAAACTATATGAACACAATTACAAAACACTTGTCATACAAATAAAATCAGAAATAAAAATAGCAATTCTGTTTTAATTAATCTAGTAACCTAGTACCATACCAAACAAACTACCAACAGTCATTATATAATGCTACAGAAAATAGTAACATAATTCATCTGGAGTAACAAAAGATCAATATTATCAAGGGAGTTAAGGAAAAAAAATGCAAAGGAAGGTGACCAACCTGTACCAGACCTAAAACTGTATTGTAAAGCAATAGTCATTAAAACTGTTTTGTACTGACTAAAAAATAGTGTTGGATCAGAAATAGATAAATAAGTAATAAAGGAACAGTAGCAGATGATTATAGTAATATAATATTTGACAAACAGAAAGACTAGCTTCTGGGATAAGAATGTTTCACAGTTTGAAAAAATTGCTAGAAAAACTGGAAAATAGTATGGTAGAATCTTGGCTATAGATCAGCATCTCACACTTTATTCCAAGTTAAGATCAAAATGGGTACATGGCACAGACATGAGAGGTGATACCATAGAGAGTACAAGGAATAGTTATGAGAACAGGGGATAGTTTATCTGTCATATGTATGGTGAGGGGAAGAATTTATGATAAAACAAGAAACAGACAACATCATAAAATGCAAAACAAATAATTTTGGTTCCATTAAATGAAAAACTGTTTGGACAAACAAAACCAATGTAGCCAAAATTAGAATTAAAGCCAAAAGCTGGGAAACAATTTTTCATCCAGTTTTTCTGATGAAGGTCTTATTTTTAAAATATATAGAAAATGGAATCAAATTTATCAGACTATAAGTCAATTTCCAGTTGAGAAATGTTCATAGGATATGAACAGTCATTTTTCAGAGGAATAAATTATAACTACAGTTACATGAAAATATTCTAAACCATTAATTATTGGAGAAATTAAAATTAAAAGAACACTGAGGTACCACATCACACCTATCAGATTAACAGACAAAAGTAAAAGGATAAATGTTGGAGGGAATGTGGGGAAACTGTGACCCTAATGAACTGTTGGTGGAGCTGTGAATTGATCCAACCATTTTGCAGAGCACTTTAGATCTAGGACTTTAGAAATAGGTCTATAAAACTGTGCATATCTTTTGATTCAGCAATACCATTACTAGGTTTGTAATTGAATGGGATAATGAAAAAGGAAATTTTTCTTTAATAAATCATGAGGATTTCAGAAAAACATGGAAAAAATTAGATGAACTGATATTGAGTGAAGTGAAAAGAACCAGCAATCTACAGCAACAGCAACATTATGTGTCAATCACCTATGAGACTTAGCAATTCTTGCGATAGAAAATGTCATCCACATCCAGAGAAAGAACTAAGCATTCTGAAGGCAGTCCAAAATATATGATTTTAACTTTTAGATTTGTTTTTGTTTTTTCTTATGTTATTTACCCCCTTTGTCCTGATTCTTCTTTCACAACAAGAATATATGGAAATATGTTTAAAATGTTTTTCTCTGTATAACATATGTGATCACTTGCTATCTTGGAGAAGGGAGAGATGTGGGAGAGATGGAGAAAAATGTGGAATGCAAAATCTTAAAAACAATGAATGTTGTAAATTATTTGTATATGCAATTGGAAAAATGAAATTACTTTAAAAAAATAGTTTCCTTCCTGATCTCTTTTAATTAGATCTATTTTTACTTAAGTTTTGTCTGATATCAGGATTGCTGCCACTTTTTGACTTTAGTAAAGCATAATATATTCTGCTCTAGACTTTTACCTTTAAACTGAGTGAATCTCTCTGCTTGAAATTTGTTTATTGTAAATCACATATTGTAGGATTATGACTATTAAAATACTTTGTTATCTTCTTCCCTTTTATAGGGGAGTTCCTCCCATTCACATGCACAGTTGTTAGTACTAATTCTGTATTTCTCTTCATCCCATTTTCCCCCATTTTTTCTTTTTTCTCTCCTTTCAGTATATTCCTGTCATCAGTGTTTTGCTTCTAACCAGCACCTCCCTCAATTTTTTCTCCCTTCTATCAGTCCTCCTTTTCCTTTCTCCATTCCCCTCTTCCTTCTGCCTTTCCTTCTGCCCTTCCTGCTCTCAGCTTGTCCTTCCTTTTCCCTTCTTCCTCCATTTAGGCTAAGATTCTAAACCCAATTCAGTGTGCATGTCATTCTTTCTTTGAGTTAAATTTGATGAGGGTACGATCAACAATTTCATCAAAGAGAAAGACTATAATGAGACAGCATATCCAAACTTAAGGGTTACATTTAAATCAGTTCTGCAGGGAGGTTTTATGTTTCTAAATGCTTACATGAAAGAAAGAGGGAAAGAGGAGATCATTGAATTGGACAAACAACTAAAAAAGCTAGAAAAATAACAAATTAAAAGTACCCCATTCAGTACCAAATTAGAAATTATGAAAATCAAAAGAGAGATAAAAACTTTCAGTTCTGTGGTGATGCTGACTAGGAGGGTGATAGTATGTTCAGTTGATAATGAAATTAATTGAGATTCCATTTCTAAAGCCCTTACTACTGCTCTCATTGAATTAGGGTGAAAGTTCTTGAATATGTATGACCTAAAGTACAGAAGGGCCAGTGTGTGTGGAGGGATATGAGTGTGATTTTGCTAGCAAATATTCAAACAAGAACTTTGAAGTGGAGAAGGCCAAAGTTCAGCAGCAGTTGAACATGGATCAGTTGGTCCTGAGAGCTAGGCCAGTGCCATTCTGAAGGGATTAGAAATAGTCTCTTTGACCTCAGGAAGTCTTCCAGGGTGAAACAAAAGTCTGGGTTGATTTCTGAGAAAGCTAAGAGAGTTTTTTGAGCTCTGACTCCATACAGCATTTGTTCTAAATGAACTGAATCACAGTAACCCAAATATCACCTCATGTATATTCATACCTGTGACCCACAGGATAATTCACTAATCCTTTAGAACTTTCTACCTGTCATATCCATGGGATCATTTCCTACTTCCCATTGCCTCTCCCAGCTGATGGTCCTTAATATAGCCGCCATCTTAGATAGGGCCTTGTGTAAATAGACCTTGTACTCCATCTGCAAATGCAAGCAAGACTTGGAAAATATCCCAACAAAAATTTATCCAGTAATGAAATACAGAGATCTACAGTTACTCATTAAAAAGGAGGGAGAGGATTGAGGGATGCTGTCAAAGCATAAATTATACAAGTTTAAAACTGACAGAAATACTTGTGCAACAAAGAGTTGTTAACACTTCATTTAGAAATAGTAAAAGGAAGTTAAAAAAGTAAATATGCTGGGTATGTCCAGTGTAACTGGAAGTGGTCAGTCTCTGGGGAATCCTATAAAAACAGTAAACACCAAGAATAATGTCCAATAGCACTTCAATGATAATATTCTACATAAATTCAAACAACAATATATGAACAGAGATCCACTGAGCACATACTCATCATGTACATTTGTCTCTGGAAATGGAGGTGATTTCTGATGGCAACCCTGCATCAAGTCAGTTTCAGAAGAAATTATATACGATTGTACTTAGAAAGCCCAGATTTAGCAACCAAAGGGGTTATAGAAGGAAATGGTAGAAACTGAGTCACACTTGACTGCAGGTTGTAAAACTTTACTAGCTCAAGAATTCTTAGCAAGACATGAACTGGTGGCTGGAATTACTCATCAGAAGCTCACTACCTTTCAAAAGTGAACAAATGACAAATGTTCATATTTCAAATGGAGACCTCAGGCTATCCTGGAGATTTGAAAAATTGATTATATTGGAAATGGAACAATGTCATTGTACTAAATTATTGCCCCCATCTTCTTGACATAACATTGATCCTTAAAAGTTCAAAAACATGGGGCAGCTAGGTGGCACAGTGGATAGAGCACCAGCCCTAGAGTCAAGAATACCTGAGTTCAAATCCAGCCTCAGACACTCAATAATTACCTAGCTGTGTGACATTGGGCAAGCCACTTAAACCCATTGCTTTGCAAAAACCTTAAAAAAAAGAAAAAAAATCAAAAACAATGTTTTAATAGCATACCTATTGTTTTTAATATCTATAAGTTCCATGGAGAAAATCTCTTTACATTTAGTGACCCAGGGGAAAATTTGAAAACCATGTCAGGACAGTTTGAGGAACACATGATCTTCACAATCTATCTCCTCCTAAAATTGTCTGAAAGATATTTTATGAAGTCTGCAGCAGATGAGTGAACATACCAACACTTTTTTTGAGTTACAAAAGATAGTAATTATGTGCATTTATCTGAAGAAAACTAAAAAGAGTCAATAGAACAATATGTAAACCCCATAAAAATAATTACATATATGAATAAGAAAGATAATGATAATAAATATTTCGGTAGTATGTCATAATTTGAAAAGTTCTGTGCAAAGAACCCATTAGAACCTTACAACCACTATACAATATACTTAGCATAGGTATTATTATCCCCCTCAGTTTAGAGATATGAACATTGAAGTTTAGAGAATTTAAGTATGTCAGAACTTAAGTCTAGATCTTGGGACTCCAGTTCCAGTTATATCTCAACTGTACAATTTCACTAGTGCAGAGCAACTGGTTTGGGAGCAAATAAAACCCCAAATCTGAAATAGTTTTAGAAAGAAATTTATGAAATCACTTGGTACAAGAGACTAAGTCAGAAAGAAAGGTCTGGCTGCCTCCTGTCCAGGCTCTGGAATGTTTGTATTCTGTAGGATTTGTCCAGGGTCCCACACATAAACAAAGGTGGTAGACATGTGGTGGGTTCCTGGGTTCTCCATTTCCTCTCTTTCTGACCCTCCTCCATCTTTATCTACTCCTGCCTGGAAAAAAAGAGTCTTTGTTCAGACCAGTCCCTTCCTCCTCTACTCTGGGGGCTGTGAGCTGTCCAAGGTGTGTTCAAGGCCTGGTGGTTTGCAGATGCCATTGGAGTTTTTGTGCTCTTCCTTTTAGGGAACTCAAGAAACCCTATCTCGGAACTCACCCTCCCCATCCTAGGTCTCTCTCTACAAAAGGACCCACCCACAACTACCCTAAGCTGAGCTCAACTGATGCCCCCCACCCTCAGCCACAGCAGACTGCCCTCAGGACCCCCACGCCCCCTTCCTTTGTCAGACTGGGTGATTGGGGATTGAGTGAAATAACTGGGGGAGCTCCTTATTGTTTCTGACCTGATGTCACAGAGCCCCCTCCTGTCTTCCCCCTCCTTTGCTCAGAGAGGAGATAAGTACTGCCTTTCAATGATGTCATCGTAACCACCCCTCCCCCACTCTATCGAGTGTAAGTCTTCTTTGTCTCTGCCAGAAGATGTGAAGGACGGGGGACCAGCTGGAATTCTGGGGGCCCCTCACCACTTGCCTTGCCCTCCTCCACACTTCTCCTTTGTTGCCCCTTATTTTCGAGACTGACCTTATCTGAAGATCCTGCAAGTGCCAAAGACTGTGAGGGAGGTAAGTGCCCCTTCTCTGGTCCTTCCTCACCCCCTCTCTTTCTTCTCTTTATCTTCCTTTCGTTCCCCTCCCCAGCTTTTCATCCCCAACTCCCTCCTCAATGGGGTTTTCTGCATACTCAGGAAAATGTGTGTAAGGGTGGATGGCAGGTATTAATATTTTTGCTTTTGCATGTGTGGTGTAAATAGGTTAAGTCATCCTGGTGTGTGAGTGAATGTGTTTGTGAATGTTTGAATGAGTATGTGTTCAGGGTGAAGCTGGGTGTGGCTGGTCCTGCACTGTTGCTGCTGCCCTGGGCTGCCTGCCTGCCTAGGCCTTTGTCTGAGGGTCTGGAGCTTGGGGGATGAGGAACTGGGGTGGGGTGTGGACACCTTCAGGGGCCAGTCTTTGGGAACACTCCCTTCCACCTCTCCTAACACAGGTATTTCCATCCTCCCTCCATCCTTAGTTTTGTCTTACCGCTGGGGAGAGAGGACACAGTCTAGGAAATTTCCCCCTCCCCTTCTTCATATCATATCTTTTGTTTAAAGGGATATTTCCATGGACCTTATTGTGGCTTAGAAAGAAGGAAATGTTCTTGAAGCTGTGGATCTCTGTGATTTTTCCAACTGAAAGGTCAGGGACGATTTCTTGGGAACTTATCTCATTCTAAAGGATTTGGACATTTTGTTATAGTGTTATTGATGACTTGCATTTCTTCCTTTGAAAGCTTCCTATTCCTTTGAACAATTGGCGAATGACTCAATCTAGGAAAATGGAAGCACTTTCTTCTATAGCTTCCATATGCAATATCCCTTAGAGAAATATAGTGTAGAGATCTTTTTCCCTCATATTACCCTTCTTGTTTTAACAGCATTTGATCTCTTTATGCAAAATATTTCAACTTTATGGAAACAAAATTATTCATTTTGTTTCCTGTGATTCTTACTTATATTTCTCATGTTATAACCTCTTCCCTTATCCATAGTTGTTATTTCCTCCCTTCCCCTTCTGTTTGCTATTGATACTCCTTTTATATCTAAATTGACTCAGATAGAAATAAAGAGGATTTTTTCTCTTTTGAATAAAAACCCTGATGGCCTTCCCCTCTGATGTTGATTGTTTTTTGACTAGCTAGGTGTTTCATTTCTTTCTTAGGCTTTAAAGCTGAATGTGCATTAGTTCAGTCAAACTGAAACAGATTCAAGACCTTAGCTTAAAATGGCCACTGTCTCCCACTAAAATAAGTGCCTACAAAGAATGAATCCGGGCATTTTTAACTTGCTTGGTTTTAAACAAAAGGAGATGACAAGAAATTCTATTCAATATCTCCATTATGTAAATTTACACAAGAAGAGAAGTCTGTATAATGGAACACTTTGATTCAGTAATATATTAATATGCAACTCATTTTACTGTATATACAAGCACAGTGAATACATTTTTCCCCATACATTAACAATAATCTGGATACTGACAGTTTTTTTATCCATATCATGAGTGACAGAAGTCATGAAGCAAACCACTTCTGCAAATAAAATCCTGAAGACCTGGTTTGTTCTTTGAGATCCATAGGTTTTCTCAGATTCCTCCTAGGTATTCCTTTTAGTAATGGGTTGTCTTTTATAAAAGCTGATGGAAAATATTCCATTGTATTAGAGAACTTGATTATAAAACCTACAAGTGAGTTTATTCAACTGAGCAATAAAAAAAATTCAAAATGCCTTCCTGCTATAGTAGTCACAAATTATTTAATCTGAATCAGAAAACAAAATGAATCTAGTTCATTTTAAAATCCAGTATAGTTTTTCATTATATTTCATCTAAGAATGGAATTTTTTTCTTGCCATGATTAATAAAAAATGCTGGAGAAACAAGAAGGGGCATGGGGTCCCCTCTGTTCTCCATGCTTCTCTCAGACTCCAGCTTGTTCTTTTCCCTCCTCAGCTCGTGACTGGCCTCTGATCCACTCTGTCCAACCTAGGATCCTGTATGAGAAGAGAGATCCCAGCCCCCTAATAACTCCCCACTGACCAGAATAATCCAAGTGTTTGGCCGGAATTTTCTACCCACTGAGAGAGTGTGGAATCTGGTGGAAAGAAGGACTCACCATGGCATTGAAACGGATTAATAAAGAATTTAGTGACTTGGCCCGTGACCCTCCAGCACAGTGTTCTGCAGGTCCAGTTGAGGATGACATGTTTCATTGGCAAGCCACGATTATGGGACCTAATGACAGCCCATATCAAGGCGGGGTATTCTTTTTGACAATTCATTTCCCTACAGACTACCCATTCAAACCACCCAAGGTGGCATTTACAACAAGAATTTATCATCCAAATATTAACAGTAATGGCAGCATTTGTCTCGATATTCTCAGATCGCAGTGGTCTCCTGCTTTAACTATTTCTAGAGTTCTTTTGTCCATTTGTTCACTGCTATGTGACCCAAACCCAGATGACCCCTTAGTGCCAGAGATCGCACGCATCTATAAAACAGACAGAGACAAGTACAACAGGATATCTCGAGAATGGACTCAGAAGTATGCCATGTGATTCCACCTTAAAGTCAGAATAATCCACATTATAGTTGGAATAAACTTTAAATTGTTGCTTTTTTGATTTCCTTATCTGACTACTCCCCTCTCAGACCTCATCTTCTTAAATTTTATTTGTTGTTTACCTCCCTACATTCATGCACTTGCTCCTCTGAAAAGACTTAAGTTGTTCCAGCTTTGGACAATAACTACTTTTAGAAATTGTAAAGTAATTACAAGAGAACAATTGCCCAAAATTCAGATTTTTTTTTTAAATGGAGCATGTGAATTATGTGGTCAATGTCTTCACTCTAACTTGCTTATGAGACTAAAGCTGTTCCTCACTGCTCTAACAGATGTTTGAAGTTACTATCAGAGGGGGAGGAGATGGATGTGCAGTTGTCATGTCCACGAAATCAACATTACTGTAATAGTATCCATTTTGTTTATGCCTTCCATTGTTAGAGATTTGAGGTTTCAGGTTATAATTTATGCTAATAACTGCTGTGGTTGAGGATAGGTACTGAAATTCTAGATCAGAAGAACAGAAAATGTGATGTATTTATACACATTAATAAAGGAATGACCTGTTCTTGTTCTATCTACAGAGAATGGAAATTGGATGTCAAATATGCCTTGTATTGCAATATAGGGTCTTGAACTTCTTTGTAATTTGTAATTTTTATTTAAATTTTGTTAGAGGAGGCTTGAATCTATTAGTGAATCTTTCTTCCCATACACTGTTTAATAAAGCACTGAATAAATGATGCAGGTTGTCAAAGGATGAGTGATCAACTAATAGCTCTTCTAGTAATTGATTTATTTTTCTTCAATAAGATTGTATAAACCAAAATAATGCTCAAAAGAGCATGCTAAAGTCAAAAAGTAAATTTCAGAACAGCTGTAAAAGACACCAATGAATCTCAGCAGTTTATCAGATCTTTTAATTATTTTAATGAAACTATTTAAGTTAAAATGTCCAGAGTTGGATTAAGGATGTGTTTCATATCAGAAAATCACAAATTATATCTAAAAATGACAAGAAGCACTTCTGATTTCTGACTTAAAAAATTCAAGTAGTCCCATACCAGAGCTTGGAAAAGCAAAGTGATTTAACTTCATTTAACTTTTACACACTACCCTTCCCCAAATGCCAATATTAAAGTTAAACATCTCTCTCTCTCTCTCTCTCTCTCTCTCTCTCTCTCTCTCTCTCTCTCTCTCTTTATCTATCTAAGCATATATATATATATATATATATGTATATATGTATATGTATTGGTCTGACATGATGTGATATATTAAGAAAACCATGACTTTGGCAGAGGTACTTAAAGTACTTCATGTGTTCATAGGTTGTGAACGCAATGTCTTGGGAGGGACCACACAGAATGTAGTTAAGAAACAAGCACTGATAGAAGCATCTGTGAAGTCCAAGGTATCTGCACTCATAGTTCAGTGTCTTCAAAACTGTGAGACAGTTTTAAAAATCTGAGAGAACAATCCCTAATATCAGCTGATGAAAGATTACATCAATTGGATAAGATATTGTGTGTGCTATTGCTCTAGCAACACCACCACAAAGCAAGGTTATAAACATTTTCAGAACTAACAGATTAGAGTTGTCAGTAATATAGGAACATGAGAGAGTCCAACATTCTTTAAGATATTTGAAAGTAAAAAATGAAACCTCTCCATAAGGAGTCATTCCTACAGTAGCAGCCATCAGTCTTCTGTAAATTCACAAAACAACCTTTCTTTGAATCATTTGTTTTGAATGCATAAATATTTCCTGTGTACATATGTTCTCCTTTCCTTTCCAGGTGAACTCTAACCATTGCAAATGTGTAAATATAGGTGAGTGCTGTCATGTCTGCCATGAAGTCAGCCATTATCTGATAATTGTGTTCAGAAATTGCAAGTTTTGCCATAATTGCTTTTCTAATGGTCAATGGACATAAACTGAATTGCACCATATGGATAGATTTTTTTTTGCAAGGCAATGGGGTTAAAGTGACTTGCCCAAGATTTCACAGCTAAGTATGTATTAAGTGTTTGAGTTTGGATATGAACTCAGATCCTCCTGACTCCAGGACAGGTCCCCTATCTTCTGTGCCATCAAGCTGAATGAATATTCTTTTCATCATTGCTCCATTTCCTTTACACAAACCAATAAAACCTTCATTTCTGGAGACAACAGACAATGTAGAAAATATTTTTAAATGTTTGTAATGTTGATTATGTGCCTATAATAATAGCTTCTCTCTATCCAAAGTTGCAATGGTGGTTTTGACACAACATCCTGCCATAGATCCTACCACAACAGAGAACATCCTGTAGAAGAAGTCCCTGTGAACTGACACCATTTGTGGTATACTGGAACTCTGTGCCCTGCTCCTCCAGTCCCAAGGACTGCCAATGCCACCATCTCTGCCAGGGGGCTACCTGGGTTGGGATAGGGAGGTTCAATTAGAGACCTGGAACTTCCAGTGTCCAGCTCATGACAGAAGATGACAAGTTCAGACTGACAATAACCTACAGGGCAGTCCCAGATGGGGTAGTGACCACGCACATCATTTACTCCACAGAAGTAGTACTTCATGACATTACACAGTGGATGAACATCTACTTTGTTTTCAATTTATAGCTGTCAAAAAAAGTGTTGTTATAAATATGTTGGAGTACATGGGGCCTTTTTTCTATTCCTGGCTTCCTTGAGGTGTAATGGAGTGTTTGTTTTAAAAATTTGAAAGAATGTTACTTTCTTTGTATAATTTCAAATTATTTCTCAAAATTAATGTTTCATTTTGTAATTCTATTAACAATGTACTACTTTATGTCTGTTTCCAGACTTTGTTTAGTTATCAAAATATATTTGTACTATGAAAGCAATTTGATATGGCTCTTTTCAAATCTGTTTTTTCAAATATTTTACATACTTTGGGGATAAAATGTTTTTAAATATTTGATACAATTCACCTTCAAAGCAAACATGTCCTAGGACTTTTTTATCTGGAAACTCATTTTTGCTTTATTGAATTTCTTTTTTAGATAGTTGTTTAGGTGTTCTATGTCATCTTCTGTTAATAAGGGCAGTTTATATTTTGGCAAGTATTCATTTCATAAATTCATCCATATTTTCTGACATCTGCCTGAGTACACTAACTCCTATTTATTGCATTGGTTTCATCTTCATTGGCTGTTTATTCACATTTCCATTTTTGAGAATAGTAATTTGGTTATCTTCTTTTTTGTTAATCAAATTAACCTATGGTTTACATATTTTGTTTGCTAGTTTTATTTTCATTTTTTTCTTAATCTCATCTTTGATTTCAGGAATTCTATTTTGATGCTTAATTGTAGATATTTCATTCTTCTTTTTCTGCCTTTTAAAATGTCATACTTGAAACTCTCTCCACCTTTGTGATGCCGGAATTGGCTAATTAAGCTCAATTCTGAAAGAATTTTCCTGAGGCTCTCCTGTTTCCATTTCAGAGGGAGCAAACTTGTGTACAGACCATTCGAGTGATGGCATTCATTATAATATACCACAATGGAATGGCATTCAAATTCCAAAGTAAGAAGAAGATCATACCAACATGGACTATATACATATATATTTATTAACATATATATACACATATGTATATGTATACATACTATATATGTTAATTTTTAAAAGTTACTGGGGCTAATTGTGTTACAGATGGAACTTAATCTTGTTACTAGTCCAGTGACAACAGTAGGCCAGAGTGAAGAATATCAGCACTCCCATTGGACAAGGTCAAATATTATAAAGAGAACAAAGAAGACCAAAAGTCAGGCATTGACCCATGGTCAAATGCAGGTTTTTCAGTGAAATGTGTGAGAATTTTCTTACTGTTTAACTTGAAAGTTAATTTACATTCTCTATTGGATTATGGGTCCTGCTCCCAATCCCTTAAACCACCATACAGAAAGATTTAAATGATGTAGGAAAACTAGAGCCTGGGTGGTGAATTTATAAGGGTCTGAGTACTTGGAAAAGTTCATTGCCGTAAGAATGAGTTCTTTTGCTACTCTCTCCTGTTTTCAAGGCAGTTTCATGAATAGTGGCTTGGCCACAGTCTTCGGGGATTTCTGAATTGCTCTGTCTATGTAACACTGATTAGGGTACGGGACCTGTTAGGAATATCTGAATTCAAATCCAGACTCAGGCAATTAATACCTATGCGACCTTGAGCCATAGCAAGTCAGAGTATTCCAAGTCAAGTATTTTCATCTTTCTGCCTCCTCAGTAAGTTTGACAACCCATGTGAATGGTTTTGTGACCTTGCAGAGCTGTCTGAGGCACTAAGAGGCTAGGTGAATTTACTGTGGGTATGCTACTAGTGTGGTCCAAAGGACGATTTGGGCTCTGAGTCTTCCTGACTCTGAAGCTTACAATTTGTCTTTATGCCTGAGATAATGCCTCTCTTCCATCTAGATGCAGTTCAAGGATCACCTGTTCCACGAACCTTTTTATGATTCCAACTGCTAGTGGCCTCATTACCAGACTTCTTTGTAGTTTGGCTTTTAATTGCATTTCTTCTCTATATTTTCCATGTATTTTCTCTCTCCTTAGGACAAAAACTTCTAGTGGTTAGGAACTTTGTTACTAAATAGTGTTTTCATCTCCAGAATCTAACTCAGGTCCTTTTATGCAGGTGTTGCTGAAGAAATGCTTGTTGGTTGCTTCATTTAGCTACCTGTCCTTCTGTATGCATAGCACCTGGGAGGAGTCTGATCAATAGCTATTGATTAATAAATTCACAAGTTGGAGGACTATGCTAGAATGATTATTAATGATTACAGTTACATCTCTTATGTCTATGACCACTATTATCCGCTATCACTTTATTATTTTATTTATTATATCTAATTCATGTATCCATTTATACTTTATTTTGATACATGGTGGGACATGTTGCCCTCCTATGGTACTTCTGTCCAAATTGTTTTCCAAATGATGCCATTTATTTTTTTTTTTATCAACTACAGTTTTTGCTTTGTTTTGGGCCATTTTTGGCCTGGCCAGAAACAAGAAGAAGAACATATGGGGGACAGAAATGTTTAGGCTGGACACAATTATAGAGGACATAGGACAGGCCACACGTGGATGGAAGAAAGAAATATTTTTCCCAATTGTGTATGATCAGAAGACAGACATGCAAATGAAAGATGCAGATAAATGGATAGAATAGCCAGAAGTCTCCTCTCTCGGCACTGGAGGTCTCAAACCAAGCCCCAATCCTGAGACTGAAGACATGGAAGGAATCACTGCACATCCATAACTGCTTTCTTTCCTCCTTCCTGTTCTCTATTAATACCCTTCATATTTTTGACCTGATTTAACATATTTTCATGGAGGTTTTCTATTTCTTACACCATGGTATCCTATTTATCCCTCCCTCTTCCTCTCCTCCTCCTCCCTGAGAATCATGTCATGTGACAAATGTATTTTTGTTTTAGGAAGGAGAAAAAGTTAGCAAAATTTTATAGTACACAGAGGAAAAGATATTAGTGGTGGGAGACAGTCTTTCTGAGAACATTCTGGTTGCTACATGCTTATTCTCTGTGGAAGCACATTGAAAGCTACATGCTTATTCTCTGTGGAAGCACATTGAATCTCAGAATGCTTAGAGGAAAAGATATTTGTGACCGGGAACATCCACTCTGGGAACATTCTTGGTCTTTGGGGAAGCACATTTTATGTCAGTATATTCAATGGATGAGATACTTATGGGTGAAGACACAAGAGCTGAGAACATTCCAGTTATTACAGACTTACTTTCTGAGCAATCATATCTGTGCTCTGAAGACTCAGAGGAAAAGATATTTGTGGTAGTAGACATACTCAGAATATTCATGCAATAAGAAAGATCCTGGGAAGTCATCTGGGGAAAGAAGCCAAGCTTATAAAGATAGGAAGGTGGGGCCTACAGTCTGTCCAGTACATTCTGAGACAACACTTTTGCTTTTCTTAAGTTAGGCTGTTTTTTTGTTCAGAAAGGCTTCCTAGTTTCTTTCTTACACCATTGACTACAGGTTTGCTTTCTGCGGAAATACATTGACTGAGTGTTCACTTAGCGAACAAAATATTTGTGACAGGAGTGACATGATCTAAAAACATTAAGATTACTACAGGCCTGCTCTTTGCAGAAACACATCAAGGGAAAAATTGGATTTTTGATAAGATAGAGGCCTTTGAACATTCCTGATGAAAAGATAAGAGTTGAAAATGTGACTTTCAAATACAAGATCTAAAAGAAGCATTAAAAGAAAATGGAAAAGAGAAATACTAAGGGTCTCAGGTTAAACTCTATAATTTACTATAATTATTTTTATTTTTTCATTTTAGGTAATGAGGTTAAGTGTCTTGCCTAAGGACACACAGCCAGGCAATTATTAGGTGTCTGAGCTTGGATATGAACTCAGGTACTCCTGACTCCAGGGCCGGTGCTCTATCCACTGTGCTACCTAGCCACCCCCTATAATTTTCTATAAAGGAAAATGATACACATTTACCAGGTATGTTATCATTATTAGTGTAGGTAGAAGGATATTACATAGAAAGATGGTTGGGAATGAGTCAATAAGATAGAGATGACGTAAAATAAATGCATAGTTGAGAAATATGGATTACCTTGGAAAAGGTAGAAAGGAGAAAAGAATGGGAAAGGTTTCTCACATAAAGTAGATGTGCAAGTTAGGACTTATAGAGTGGAGTGGAAAATGGGGGCCGGGGCAACATTTGAATCTCACACATTGAAATTGGTTCAAAAATATATATTTATTCATTCGATCATAAAAATCAATCTTACCCTACAGGTAAGTAAGAAAAGGGGATAAGAGAAAAAAGTGAAAAAAGTGCAGGCTGATAAAAGAAGGCAGTGTCCTATGCAAAATATAGGCATTAGAAGAGGGTCAACATAGAAAGAGAGAAATAGAAATAGAAGAAATTAGGATGGAGGGAAAAGCAAACTTAGTAATAATAACTATGCATGGGATGAACGCACTCATAAAATGAAAATGGGTAGAAAAATGGATTAGGAACAAGACTCCAAATATATATATATTTTTTGTTTTTAATTTGTAAGAAGTACATTTAATACAGAGAGAAACAGTTAAAATAACGGACTGGAGGACAAGTTATTATACTTCAACTAAAGTAAAAAATGAAGTAAAAAAGTAGCAATGATGATCTTAAATAAAACAAAAGACCAAGTAGCCTTGATTAAAAAGTGCAAGCAGGGAAACTATATCTTGTTCAAAGGAACATAGACAATATAAATAATAAGCAGATATGTGGGAAATAGAATAGTATTCAAATTCTTAATGGAAATGTAAAATGAATTACAGGAGGAAATAGACTGTAAAACAACAGTGGGGGGGGGAGTTGAAACTGTAAATAGAAAGGAATTTAGGTTTATCTTGCTTTCTGTAAAGTTACATTATACTTTGTGTAAGGAATTTTAAAACAAATATGCAGTACAAAAAAGATCTAGCAAACTTGACCATAAAGTACTGAGATCTCTTTCTGTTCCTACTCCTCTGATTGGGGCTCTGTGGTCTCCTACCACCCACCACTCACCACATGCTTACAAAAATCTTTTAAAAAATCATCCAAGTGAAAACAGAACAAACAGACCTGCAGAGAGATGAACAACCCCACTACTGGGTCAGAGCTTGACTTGAGACCTCCATGCTGAGAGAGGAGGCCTTGATTTTACATATCTGCCAGAGAGTTTGGTCTCTGCATTCTGTTCTTGTGTCATTCCTCTTTGGGGTCCAGTCTTTCTGTCCAGGGATCCCCTGCGCCACCTGTCCTCTCCTGAATGTTTCCATGTCCATCCCCCAGTTTTGTACCTGCTGAAATGTTCTCCCTTTCAGTTCCAGTCAGAGACTCATGTGTCTTGTCCCATTAGACTTGTGTTCCTCCTCATGTTCTTGCTTCTCTGTGTCCAGGCAACATGTGTCCTTGAACCAAGTCCTGGCCTCTTCACCATGGGGGCACCACTAACTTTCTTCTCCCTCTGTATTTTTCTACTTTTACAGGTAAATTCACATTATATAAAAATGCTTTATAGAGGAAGGTCTGCAGAATGTTCCACTGAAGTAAAGTGTGAACAACCTGTGTATACCTTTTCTCAGCTGTATTTCTCAATATGTACACAAAATTAACCTTGAAACATTAAATTTTAGTCAATGTATAGCATGGAAACAAAGTAAAGATTATCAGACTGCCTTCTGTGGGGGAGTGGGGGGAGGGCAAGGGGGAGAAATTTGTAAAATTCAAAACCTTGCAAAAAAGATAGGTGGAAAATACTATTGTATATAATTGGAAAACAAATAAAATACTTTAAAACAATGAATTCTTAGAGTAAATACAGCAGACAGGGAATTTTGTTGAAGAGGTTATTTAAATAAAGAGAGGTTGAATAATAATAATGATAAAAATCATTAAAATTTCCCAACAAGCAGGAAAAAAAGACCTTGAAGTCTGTGCATCTCAGAAATACTTTTTAAAATTCTGTATCATAGGGGTGGCTAGGTGGCACAGTGGATAAAGCACCAGCCCTGGAGTCAGGAGTACCTGGGTTCAATTCCGGTCTCAGACACTTAATAATTACCTAGCTGTGTGGCCTTGGGCAAGCCACTTAACCCCATTTGTCTTGCAAAAACCTAAAAATAAATTCTTTATCACAAAGTAATAAAGGAAAGAAAGAAGGGTCAATTTGTACAAAAAAAAAGAATGGAACTCTTTTTGTGCTAACAGTGTTTTGGAAATTGAGGGATGCCTGATGATTGAAGAATGACTGAACAAGTTGGTGTGTGATTGGAATGAAATATGATTGTACTATACCAAAGAACAAGCAATATAGTTTCCAAAATATCTAGAAAGACTTAGATGAACTCAGAAATCAAAGAAGAAGAACCACTGTGAGAATAGAGAACCACTATTGTATAAGCAGTATTGGAAGGTGGTCAACTCTGAAAGTCTTAGTTATTCTGAAGAAGACAGTTATCCAAGTCAGTGCCAAAGGGCCCATGATGAAACGTATTTTTCACATCCCAAGAGACCACTGGTGAACTATAAATAGAGATTAAGGATCAAAACTAAGAAGTAGATCATTTTAAAGTGCCACAAATTCTTTCTCAAATAGCGAAACTTCATTGATCACATATTAGGGCAGTATATAATTATTTTGTTTGTATGTAATAATGGTCTTTCAAATTCAAACAGTATTTATTAACAGATTAGACTTTTCATCTACTCAGTAGAATTGTTAGAGGCAAAATTCACCACAGGTACATATGTCCTAATGTATATCTAAAAAATTACCTGATAGGTTTTAAATCTGTTCCACCCCACTAACCACCTCACCTGCTCTGTAGATAGGAGAAAGTAGGGGAAGTAAAACTGGCCATTTTACATGAACTTCAGAATATAGCCTGACAATAGGAGTTTTAAGTTTTAGAAAAAGCTTTAATCCACTAAGTCAGTAAAAAAAGAACAACTACCACAGGAAATGAAGGAGACACAAATTGGTTGAATGTTTTGTATGTTGAACTAAGCAGCACAAATGCTACATTCTAGAATATTACATGAATACTACAAATATTAGTTTTCACACAGTGAATAGTTGTTTCAAAAAAGATATCTTCGTTACCTACTCATTCCTAACAAACAATAATTTCATCATTATCTATGGGATTTCAGAGGAAACTTCATAAATTTACAAACTTGACTGGAAAAGATTCTATCTTCTTTAACTGCAATACTTGAGAGTGTGACAATATGTTGTCCCCAAGGCTAGTAAGGTTCTATGTTATAATATGTCAAGCAGGAAGTCCAAAAGACCCTCACAGACATGGCTCTCTTAAGAATATTTTGCTATGCTTTTCTCCCAAACATGTCATCATTATTATTTCCTAAATTTAAAGCAAAATTATCCCTTTAAATATTAACAGTTTTCAAATTTAATTGTTGTATTCTGTGATAGATACGTTATAGTCAAAAAGTATTCAGATAAAAGGGAGAGGTAACCTATTTTCATCTTCTTTCACTTTTTATAACACAGGAGAAAATTTTACATAATATCAAGTATTTTACACATGAAACATATCACTAGTCAGATGCCAATAATCCAATGGTATACATTTTAAAATTATGATACTGGGAAAATCCTCTTCTTATTAATCACAGCCAATGGCATCTTAAATCCAGTATAAAGGTGTTCAATATGCTGTAATTGCAGCTGCTTAAAGAGGTGACAGTACTTCACTATATAGGGCCTAAGGCCTGCCAATCCCTATTCTAGTTTTTAAAGATTACTTTAAAGAATTTTAGAGGCCTGCATTCTGTAGTATTTTAGAATATTTATCTTTTGATGTCGCATTTATTGCTTGTTGTCATATGATGATAAGACACTTATAAATAGCAAGAGTTAAATCTTCCCTTAGGATGCTACTTTAGAGGAAAATAATTTTTTAATCTTGTTATATTTTAGTAATCTTATCCATAAGATATTAAAGTTGCTTTAGTTAAATGGCATCAATTTAGTCCATTTCAAAGTAACATCACTCAAGTAAAGTTACAAATTTAGATCTTAACTCTGACTTAGAAGTCCTTAAAATGCTTATTAAATCATGAGAACTGAAGGAAAAAAAGTACTGCATTTTTACAATGTTGTTTTTCTCTATTTTCCCCAAGAGCTTTTATCACAATCTTGGATAATTTAATAAGGAATTAGTCTAAAAATATTTTGTGGTATTTCACAAAATTTTTCTATTAATAGTTTATTTTTATAAGTACATTTTCATAAATAAAAGAAAATTCATACTTATAATCAAATGTCTCATATTCTTCCAAATTCAATAAATTAAAAACATATAGAAGTATTAAATATGATGTTTTCTTTTTATTGTTTTTAGACATAATGCCAAATTTCTGAAATTCTTCTCAAGCCAAATTTAATGTATTAAATTGAAAAAAGTCTTACTTATTCTTATTAAAAATCATTCATCTTATTATCTTTGAAATGTTGTTTAGTCCAAAATCCAATAACAATAGTTGGCATTTAAATATTGCTTATTATGTAAAATACTTCAGAATCATTCAATTCCTCCAACAATCCTGACATGAAGATTCTGTATTTGTTGTCGCTGTTATTATTTTTAGTATCTTGTACATACAAAGATTGCTCAAATTCTCTAATATATAATTATAAAAGTTTTCAATCCTATCAATACTTGATTTGCAATACTGCTTTTTCATTTCATTGGATGAAAGAGCCAAATAATTTCCTTTTATTTATTTATTCTTTATTTAAAACCAGCTAGCATGTCTGTCTTGCCTGAAGATTCCCTCAGAATGGGATATTCAAATCTCCTCCACACCTGGTTCTAGTACCATTCTGAAGAAAGAGGCAGGGGAAATGTAGATTGATTAGCTAAGCATAATCAAATAGTCAAAGTGGGATACTCACATTGGGACAATCTAGGGTAGTGGTCAGACCAACATATTGTAATTCCCTCCAAGACACCTCCCTCTCCCCAACCCCCAGTTGTAATTATAGAAATCAGACAAAGGAAGGAGGAGTTATAGAGTATGTTAATGTGGAATGGTTAATATTTTTAGGTTTCCTCAACTCAGCATGCCTGGGGATGCTATCAGTTTTGTTTTTGACTGGAATCCAGGATTTGCAAAGTTATAGATTGAATACATTAAGTCATGCCCTGGTTGTCCTCTGGTCAGTTCTTTCTTTATTTTGACTTACATTAATATTGGTTTACATTATTCATAATTTTAATTGATAGGGACTCCATATTGTTATTGTTGTTGTTACTGTTGTTTTCACTGATAGAAACTTTTACTAAGAATTATTCATGACATTTACTGCTAAAGACATTTGCTAGGAAAACTACATCATGACTGTCACTACTAAAGGGACACACATTATTATAACTTTTACCAGTAGAGACCACAATGGGCTTTAAGGCATTCTTAGTGAGAACAAGACAATTCTTTAAATTTCTGTTTTCAAAATTTCAACCCCTTTTGTTTTAACCTCATTATTCATGCCCTGTAAATGCAAACTCCAACTTTCCTTAAACTCTCCCCCCCATTTTTTTATTCCTAATTGTTTAAACTGTCATCTCTTCTTTCATTTTACTAAAACCCTTCAAAATTGAGCCTTTCTTTTTGTGTTTTCCATTATTTCTCTTAGTTTCTTTGATTTGGTTAATTACCAGAGCCTTTAATTGCAAGATTTCAAATTTTATCACTCAATTTTTCAACATTTTTATGCTAGAATATGTTATACACCAAGGTTAAAAAAATATCCTGAAAAAAATTGTGCTCTCAAAATTCATGTTTTTAACTATTATATTAAGCCATCTATTACTTTTAATTTGATTTTTATACTTTGTGTACCCTGTCTTAGGTGATCATGCACTGAATATACTCCTCTACATTCTGACAAGTTTGTATTCTTGTTTAATTTTGTCTTTACTAATTCTTAGTCTTACTTATTGTAGTTCTGCCAAAATACCATGTTCACTTTCACTAATTTCAACACAAATTTTGCTGTTTCTAATTTACAGAAACTATTTATTTAAACTACAAAGCTATCATTAAATTTCATTTACTTTCATTTACTTCCTGATTTCAAAACAAGCTCTTCTCTTCCTGGACATGGTTTTGGACTCACCTTTAATCTGAGTTCCAATGTAGGGACCAATAACAATGCTTGTCTGTTGTCTTCAGGTTAGTTGTTTAAAAACAAAAAGCAACAGAAGGACATATAAAATACAACTCTACTTACTTTTTATTCTTTTGGATTATCAGATGGTCTAAAACTTTACTGTTGTCTGCTAATAAAACAATTCACACTTCCATCCTGCAATATATCTGCCTCAACTTTAAATTCAGTTTTTAAGTATACCTTTAATCTACAATAAAGTTAAAACCAGTTTCACAGAATGACATCAAAAATAATTTCTGTTTCTCCTTTTAAAATTCGGAGCTCTTGCATTTTTTCAATTCATAGAAGTTTTATTCTAATTTCTCTTGCACCAATCACCTAAGATTTTCCCCTTATTTTAATTCTTCTCTGAATTTTAGAGAATCTGTATTTCACTGAATATCTCCTGAGCACATTCCATGATTAACAAAGCAAGTTTAAATTAAAATTGCAGCTCTAGAATAAATTTCTGGACAATTTAAAGTGCTCCATTTATTGAGCTACTCATATATCAAATTTTGTTTCCATTAAAATTTGCAAGTTTGCTGGTCATTCAAAAGCCCATTAAAATACGCCTTAAGGGGCAGCTTGGTGATACAGGGGGACGTGAGTCCAAATTTTGTCTCAAACACTTAATAATTACCTAGCTGTGTGACCTTGGAAAAGTCACTAAACCTAATTGCCTTGTAAAAACCCCAAAATAAAATACTTCTTAAAAATTTTCAAACAATAATTGAGAAATTTCCAGTAGATAATAACAAATTTAATCTCTAATTATTATTAATATGATTTGTTTATCCAACTTTCATCTTTGCAATTTCCAACATGGGTAATAATGAAAATAGAGGACTTTCTGAAGACTTTTTGACAAGTTGTACTTTTAACACTTTTTCCTTTCATTGATTTAACCAAACAAAAAAGCTAGAGTAAAACAAATGTTTGGAAGGCTCTTCCAGCATGGATTGGCACAAACCACAAATAAGGTAGCAAAGACTGACCATTGTATAAGGGTTAAGGATTTTTGAACAATGTTCTTGTTTAGATCTCTTAAAATATTTTCCTGATTGTAAAAAGTCCCTTTGTATCTGAAGCAAGAAAATCACTATTCTTAAAACTAGTTTTCTTATTCACAAAATGAATATACAAATAATAAATAAGAATTTTGACACAGGATTTAACAGACTCGAGCTTCTTCTCATTTTTCTTTAGGAAATTTAAAAATCAAGATCTAAAGATTTTTGTATTATTAAATATACTCCTTATGACAATCCATTGGCTGAATTTTGTCTAATATAAATATTTCCACTATTTTATTGAAAATTTGATGCAATTTGGTTACAAAGTGAAATTAGTTTAATTTGATAATTTGGTTTACCCATTTCACTTGTACTGTGTGAGTGTGCTTGTGTGTATACATACACATATACCTATACATGGATGTATATTATATATATATATATATATATATATATATATATATATATATATAAATAATACAGCACCCAAAATTTATCAATGTCTTGCTTAATACTTTTTGATAAATTTAAATTTATTTCTTCTATGTTGTCTTCTAAATCACAGAAAAAACGAATTTGCAATAAGAAACATGCTTATTTTACTTCTTGAATTTTTTTCCTAAAATTTTTTCTTTCTCGGGGTTATTTGTAATAAAAACTTTTTCTTAAAAAAACTCTTCTTCCCCATAAAAGTGGAGGTTTCTTCTTAAACGAGTATGTTCCTCAAGATTAGGGGAAAAATTGTAAAATTCACAATTAATCAAATCTTTCTTTTAAAAAAAAACAAAACAAAAACAAGTGTGTTCTCCAAATTGGAAGCATACTTTAAATACCAAGGAAACATTCAGAAGAAACATTCAGTAGTGAGGAAATTTCAAGTCTCCAAGGGTGAAGGAGAAGATCTTCTCAGGGATACTATGCAGAATAAAATGTTGACCAAAACTCTCTCAAGAAATTCTGTTGAGAGGACCACTCATGGTAGCTTGGAGTCCCACTTTCACATCTCACTTGCAATCATCATTTCATTGAATTTATGTCTTTTTAGAAATTTCATCCCAGAATTACTGAGAGAGATGGAGTAGGAGAAGGTATAATAAGACTATACATAGAGGAAGGACAAGTTGTGAAGGAATTTGACCTTCAAACAGAATATTTTATATTTGACCCTGGAGGCAATAAGGAACCACTGAAATTTACTGGAAAAGCATGGTGGTGTGACATGATTGGATTTGTGCTTTAGGAAAAGCAATCTGTTGGCCTAGTGGAAGGTGGAATGGAGTGGTGAACTTGAGGCAGGCATAACCACTATTGCCATAGGCCAGGTGTGAGGGAATGAGGCCCTGAACGAGAATGGGGAGGAGGGTCAGGTGTATTCAAGAGATTTTTTTTTTAACTTTCTTTCTTTTTTTTACTCATCAAACCAGACTGATTCCTGTAAACCCTAGAAATACCTCTCTCCACCTCTGATCCACTACTTCCCTTTCCTTCCCTGCTATTTTCTCAATCTTTTCCTTCTAAGTCTTGTATCAGACTACCTTCAGGTCTAGCTGCCTTTAATGCACTTGGTTTCTCTTCTGCAAATTTAGTGCATTTTTCTTTTACGTTCCAAATTCATTGTAGAATTTTACTCTTCCCTGATCAAAATGGAATCTTCAAGGTTTACAGACAGTTTCTTTAATCACCAAGCAAAATGCTTCCAATTTGGTTCCTTATTTAAGAGCTTAAAAAGGTATAGTCTGTCTTCTTAATTACTTCCTTCCTCATTTTGCTTCTAACTTTGCTTCTTTTTCTTATTGCTTCCTCTCAACAATTACATTCAACTAAATGATTCTCAGAAGACCACAGTAGTCAGATAATTTACTTTACTAAAATGAAATCTCATATTCCCATATTCCATTTTGCTTTCTAAATAAACAAGCATGTTTCTTTCCAAGCAGGAATGCACTAAGCTCATCTTAAACACCTTAAAGACTTTAAACAAAGTTTGTACTGTAAAAATGACTACCTTGTGTTTTCATTATTTTTGGAGTCACTGAAGAAAAAACCTTATAAATTAACTCCAGTTCAATTAAGGGCTAAATTTTTTTTTTTACTCAGTGAAATCACCTTCTATACATTAAAGCAATAATAAAAGAAAGAGAATACTATAGGGCTTAGGATAAATTTGGGAGACAAATTTCACGTTTACATTTTGGGTACTTCTAAGGAGCTCTACACCCAAAAAGCCAATGAGATAGTACAACATATATGAGAATATTCAAACTATAACCTCATGAAAATTTGGAAACAAATATTAAAAAGATTATTTCTCTCACAAATGTGTTCTCTAATTAGTTTGCAATTCCACAAATTTCTCCAAATAAGAAAAGAATCTCTCCTTATTTTTCTATCTGTTTCTGTGTCTCTGTCTCTCTCTCTCTCCCCTTCACTCTGAATACTTAACTTTTCCATAATTAGGAATGCGGAGAAAAGACTATGTCATTTGACCTTTTGGAAATTGTCAGAGGAAGGCTCTCACTCTATTCACTCTTTCTTCTATGTCTGATCAGACCACAGGAAACAGGTCAACTTGAATTATAAGGATACCAAATTCAAACCATGTTGACACCATATACTCTGAATTACATAGAACAATCCATAATAAGCTGAAGATGGCTCTTTCTTTCCCAAATCATCAGATCACAAGAGTTTATACTATGGTTCTAGGCTCCATTTTCAAAGGCATAAGAGGGAATAAGGTAAGAGATGACCTAGGATTAGGGTGATTTTGTTGTTTCCTTTTTTGATCAAATCTCCACATAGGCTTCATCTCACAGGCTCTTTGTTACTGAAGACTTTACAAACAGTACAATTCTCTATATAATACAAAATGGGATATATTGGATTCTTGGGCTAGGTCAGGAAGCAGTGATTGTCTGGGACTGTTCCTGGGAGGAGATTTATCCACAGACCTTATTCAGGTCCTTACAGGCTTTTTGCCTCATGACAGATTTGGCTTATTCATTCACTCAGACAATAGACTATCTCCATTCAAATACACTTGCAGCCCAACCAGATGCTTTTTATCTATTTTATGAAGGATTTCCCTTGAGATCAAGGGACTGGAGGTTCTATCTTGAAGTCTTTGTCCCAGCTCTCATGCTGACTAGATAAATGATGTGTCTCTACTAATGAGGCACGAGATTTTTCACATCCAGCCCTTGCTTTCTATCTTCCTGAAGAGAAATCTTGGGAAGTAAGTGTGTCTACCAAGATGAATAGTCTCAGTGTTGGTCAATGATTATAAGCAAGATAATTCTTTATTTGACATAGCAACCAAACCATGGAAACATCACCCTTTCTATGTGATTCACTCTGGTTTCCTTCGGAACAAAGCAATTTAGATAAAATGACTCTTATCACCCAAGGAGTAGGAGTATGATTCCCCACATTAGAAGGATGGTAATGTAAGTAAAAAATTTTACCATATCTATCAATATTTCTAGATGTCCCATCCCTCCATCGGTCCCGAGTGAATCACATGAATCATCCCTTCAACACTAAATTGTCAGATAATTTTCTTGGCTTCTTGGTAGAAATACATCAGTGAGCCAGAAGTCAGTGGTCCTATATAAGAGATAGGAAGTAAAAGTGAAATAATACTAGTTGTTGTTGCTGTTCATCCTTTGTGTTTGAAGAGGAACAATGACAACTTGATGTTGGGGCAAATAGTGAATAGTGGGTGATATCTTGACTTGGGAATGACTTGGATCAAAGTGTGACAGAATTGCAGAAATCTGTCATTCTCCCTTTCTCTTCCAATTATTAAAGTTCAGTGACAAAGCAAAAGTCAAGACAAACATTGATGGCCTGGAAGACAGGGCATAACCTTTGCTTCTTTGATACCTGACCAGTCTCTATACACTCCAAAGCACCTGTTTTAGCTTTCTTCTTTGTCACTGGAACACATTTTCTCCATTTTTCATTTCACCAGGGAAAGTCTAACATGTTTGGGGTAGACATCCCCCAACTCACAAATATATTTAGCCTACCACCAGCCTGCTAAGGAAGGCTACTTTCCATAAATAGTAGCTACAGCTTTCTAAGGAATAATTTAGGTTTTATAACTTTTCAAGCACTCAGAATACAAAGGTAATAAATAGCATTCTACAAGCATTTCACAAGAGAGGGAAAGAAAGAGAGATCAAAGGTTCTGAACCAATGGAGAAAAGGAGGGGAGGGGATATATTTGGAAGGAAAAACACACCAAAGAATTTATTATCTTTTGCCACAGGTTGACCATTTAACATTCACATCAATCATTTTATGTCACCTCTGTGCTCTGACACTGCCACCACTTTGGGGTAGTTCCTCATCATCTCATACATGGACAATTGAAAAGCCCATTTCTTGCTCCTCTTGCCTCCATTCTCATCCTACTCCACTCCATTCTCCATTCAGATGTTCAAATGGTCAAGTCCAACCATCAAACCCCACTCCTCAATGACCTCTTGTGTCTCCAGGATGAAATCTAAAATTCTCGGATTGGAATTCAAATCCCCTCCTCTCTGTCCACCTTTTCAGTCTTCTTTCACGTTACACTCTTCTTTCCATATACTCTGCCATACAGGGACATGGGCCTCTATCTTGTTCCTAGAACAAGGCACTCCATCTTCTGATTCTGATTATTGTCACTGGCTGTCAACTATGTCTGCCATGGTTTCCATTATTATTAAGGTTTCTGCCTTCATGTACCAACTCCAGTTCAATTTTAACTTCAAAAGAAAGTATTTTTCCCAATTTCCCTTAATTCTAATGCTTTCCCATTTCAAATATATCATGAATAAATATGACATATGTATTTTTTGTCATGTTTCCTCCACCATTAGACTGGTAGCAACTTAAGAGCAGAGACTACTTAGTGCATGTCTTTTCCTCTCCACTGTTTAGCATGATACTTTTTAGCATGAGGAATGTTGAGTGATTGACTTTTTGAAATAAGAATACATTATCCAAGTTAGGGTAGAAGATAAAGGGGAGGGTCCAAATACTACTAAAATTAAGAAAGAAGTAATTTTGGATAAGCATGCATGATCTCTTATCCAAAGACAGAAAGTACTTGTTGCAATAGTGGATAAACTTTTGACTGTTCTGGAAGAGAGGCTGGGGTTTTCCAATATTAGATCACTAGGGGCTTTGGGGATTTCTACAGTTTTAGGCCATTGAGATGTGACAAAATTGTTGTGGTTCATATTCCAACACCCCCCTACACACACACACACACACACACACACACACACGACGCTGATGCCCAAGGCTTCTTTCCCTCTGGTTTTCACAGTACTGTAAAATTGGAGGAAAATGGGAGAGCATCAATTCCAGTCCCAGCATTTGAGAGAAGAGAAAACTGACTTGGACAAGTGAATTGGCTTACCTGAGATAAAACAACTTTGCACCAGCTGAGTTCAGATGCAAAATCATTTAGTTCTCACTCCAACCAGAGAACTCTCAAATGACCCTGAACTGTATCTCAGACAGCTCCTATTTCAAAAGTTCTAACTTACCTTTCCAGCTCTCTCTCTCCCTAATGGGAATATACCCCTGCCTCTTTCACCTTCTTCAATCACTCTGCTGCCCAGAAGGAATTTCAGGAATCATTGAGTCCAAGCCGATCATTTTAAAGCAGAAGAAGAAAGGCTGAGTCACTTTAAGTGATTTGTCTAGGATCAGTCATCTAGTATGAACATATGTTAGAAAGGATTTGGACTCGGACTATGTTGATTCCCATTAATATATATATATATATATATATATATATATATATATACACATATATATATGTATATATATATATATATATATATATATATATATATAGATAGATAGATAGATAGATAGATATAGAGAGAGAGAGACTTCATTGTGTCAATCCACAAATATTTTTCAGAGATTATTCCTCATAGTCAATTTTGTCTCTATCTCTCTGTGTCTGTCTCCCTGTCTTTGTCTCTCTCTGTATGTTTTCCCTTAAAAGCTTTTTCTCCTTATTCCAATTCCCAATTAAAAACTCCTTATTTCTTCTTATCCTTTCATATCTATGGCTATACATTTAGAGCTGAAATTAATCCTAGGGACCATTGAATCCAATTTTAGTGTAGTACAATAGAAGAGAGAAGTTTACTCATTTTGACTGAATTGTCCAGTTCCAAATATTTATTCTGAATGTTAATCGGAATGACCTCAGGTTATTAGATTAATTAGAATGACCTCAGGTCATTCTAACATCTAAGAACAGTCCTCTAGGACAACTGATTGCTTTGATCTACATGTTTCCCTCCACTGCAGCCATTTCTATTTCCTATGGATACTCCCTTCTGTCTCCTCTATCTCAATCGCAGATTCCTGCTAATTCTCTCTGACTCTACTCCAAACAATAAGTGGAAATGCTTTTCTCTCTCTGACTTCCAGAGGTTCAGAAAGCTAAGGTTTGCTCAGGTATCATCAAATCAATCCAAATAAATATATTAGATGGAGAAAACTGAGGCTGACAGTGGTCTCGTGACCTCTTCGAAGGAATATTACTTCTCACTGACAGTGAGATATGAACGGAACTACAAAACTCCCAGCAGAGTACTCCAACCATTAGGACACCTATCTGATCTGTTCTATACTTGCCAGATACTTTTTCCCTTTGCATCTCTCCCTCACCTTCATCTCTTACTCTGTATTCCATTTCCCCTCCTCGCTCATCATGGTCTCTTCACTCACTTCACTGCTCATTATCATGTCGCTCTGTGTTTGTTTCTGTCTCTTTTGCTGTCTGTAGTTTCCATATTAATCTTACTGTGACACTTTAATTTCATTTCATATATGTATATATTTGCATAATGTATATATGTCTCTTTTTATGTCATTCTATTTCATCATCTCTATTTCTATGTGCCTCTCTCACATTATCTCTTTCCCTTTACCTCTCCTTCTTTGTATAACCTCATCAAAAAACTTTTTTTTCTTTCTTCTAATCCCCACTCAATAGTAACCAGTCTTTTTTCTTGCTCCCTAACATCAAAAGAATCATAGATTTATAACTGGAAGGAATCTTAAGAGCCACTGAATACACCTCTATTATAATAAGACAGAGGAGAGAGGTTGACATTTTAACTGAATTACTCAAGGGTCAAATGCTTAGTAAAAATACTAACTGGGGTTATAACTCTGATCAGCCATTCAGATTTCTAAGAAGAATCCACTAGGAAAACCAATCGCTTTACCTATTCCCCTAAATTCTCAAACTTGTATTTTTTGTGGACACTTGTTTCTGTCTCCCTCATATTTTCAGTAACTAATTCTCCCTGACTCTCTCTCTATTCCATGATTAATCCCAAATGAACTTGTTTTCCTCTTTGTCAACAAGAGGATCATAAAGCTGGAGGGTTATTAGATACAATCAAGTTCAGTCATGTAAATTGACTGAGAGAATAACCAAGACCAAAAGTGGTTAAGAGACTTCTTTAGAGTAAGACAGTTTGTTGGCCACTCTTTTAGAATTGAAATTCACTCAACTCCAAGTATAATACTTTAACCAAAAGGACAGCTAGTTCATTTGAACCACATTGCCCAAGGGTCTTATCCATTTATTTCTTTCCAACAAATGAGCTGTGCTTATTTGATAATTGTCCTCCAAAACAGTACCTTCTTTCATTAATTAGCCCTTTATCAAGGGGTTCTCTTTCTCTTTTCCTGATGTTTTGCTCTGTTCTTGTGTCTTCATCTACATCTTAGAATCAAGTTACCTGTTTCTGTTTTTTGGCTTCTCTTTGATTTTATTTCTATGTTTATATCTGTTGCTTTGTTTCTGTGTCTTTGTCTCTCTAGCTCCCCTTTTCTCCTTCCTTCTTAAAATCTTTTCCCCTTGCTCTCATTCCGACCCAATAAAAATGGGTCTTTTATTATTATCTATATAAACAATATCATCAGATTTAGAGCTGGAAAGAACCTTAGGGGTCATTAAGTCCACTTCAATTTAATTGGAAACAAAAATAGGGACTTAAATATTCAATTGTATTACTGAATTTCAAATGATTATAAAGAATGTAAAATAGATGTTAAACTCTGGTGCTTTCAAAAGATAAGAACACTCAGGAATGTAGTATGTAACATATATACTATGCCACCCCACTTTTCCAGATTTTCTTTTTTTGTATTCCTCCTCTTCCCTCTACTTCTAACTTTCTTCTCTTATGCCAAGGTCACAAGGGCTTCCTTTTCTCTACCCAGAAGATCCTTGAAATTCAGAAGCATTAGAGACTTTTAGGGTCATCCACATGATTTTACTAACCAAAAATGAGGCTAGAAATAATTTAGTGACTTCTCAAAATTATAAGACTTTCTCAGCAGCTGATGTTATTTAAACTCAAATGGTCAATTGAAAGCATAATACTCTTCCCATAGGATACTTTCTAGGCTTCCTATCCTATAACAGACAGGTTTCATTTTGTTTTGCATCTCTCCTTCACCTGTAATCTCTTATTTATTACTCATTTGCCTCCATAATTAATTCTTCCAGCACTGTCTTGATTATTATCATGATTTTCTCTCTTTTTCTTTTTGCTCTCTTCTCTTTCCTCATACTGTATCACTGTCTTAACATCTCTTGATAAATAAGATTTCTCTTAACATCTCATTGAAACTCTTTGTCTTTATCTACATATCTCCCTCTTTGTCTCTGTCTCTCTCACTTTCAAATTTTCTCCTTTCTCTCTACTGCTCAACAGCTTTTTCTCCTTAGTCTAATTCTTATTCATAAATAGGTGATTTTTTTCTGTTTTCATGACTTACCCCATGGACCACTGAGTCTACTTCTATGATATTATAGCATAAGTGAGATTAGACTCTAACTATATTTCCCAATGTCAAGGACTCAGAATGTTAACTAGAATTTGAAGTTGGGTCATTCGAAGAGGAGACTTCTAGAAGTCCTGGTTATTTTACTC
This sequence comes from Macrotis lagotis, assembly GCF_037893015.1. Taxonomy (NCBI): domain Eukaryota; kingdom Metazoa; phylum Chordata; class Mammalia; order Peramelemorphia; family Peramelidae; genus Macrotis; species Macrotis lagotis. The sequence continues at coordinate 91,150,041 of NC_133666.1, forward strand.
TAACCCATTCCCCTCTATACCCACTTCTATTTCCTGTGGCTGCTTTTCTCTTTATCTTCATAGGCATTGCCAGATTCCCACTAACTCCATCTCAGTATTCCAAACTTAATTACAAATAAATATATTTTTCTCTCTGCACTATCCAGAGGATCAGAGAACTGGAGAATCTATAGGTACCATCAAATCAGCCAAGAAATTTAATGAAGAAGCCAAGGCTGATAATGGCTAAATGGTTTCTCCACAGGAAGATAGCATGTCAGTAGCCTTGGTGGGTTTAAAAACAAAATCAACTCCAAGTAGGGACTTTCTTTCTCTTTTTTTTCTTTTTGTCTCTTACTGTCCCTGTCATTGTCTCACTGTCTCTTTTATTGACCCAGTCCTTGTCTTTCTTTCTTGCTGTGTCGGTCCTTATCTCTCTCTGTTGTTGTTTCTGTCTTTACTTCTCTGTTTCTCTCTTTTCTCTATCCAGTTCCAACTTGTTTCCCTTCTCCATTTCTATATATCTTACTCAAATGCTTTGTTTCTTGCTGTCATTCTCCCTCCAAATATGAGTGGCCTTTTCCAATGTGAGATGTAGATCAAGAGCAGGACCTAAAACTAAGGACTAGTGAGTTCACTTTGGTTTAATTATAACAGAAGAAACAGTAGCCTAAACACTCTCAGTGAATTGTCCAGATTTCAACAATCATAAAAAGTCTGAACAAAGATTTAATTCAGATCACCAAGATTAGACTCAGGGGACATAGCTGTGTGTCATACAGATCATTCACTGTCCCCTTTCAAAGTATTCCTTCTCTGTCTCTCTATTCTCTTATGACCTCACCCCCTCTATTTCATATTTTCTTTTCCCATCACAAGTCCACAGGTCTTTCTTTTCTTTCTTGACACCCATAAAATCATATAGATTTTGTATCAGTAAACATCTTCAAGTTCAGTCTGATGATTTTCCTAAATAGAAAACTGAGGATAATAGGGGTTAAGTGCCTTCTTCAGAATAACTATCTTGTCAGCAGGTGAGTGGGATTTAACTGCAAGTATAATGTTCTATCCACTATGAATTTTAACTGGTTTGCTCTATAATTAAAAGATGTTCCTTTCTTGCCTATGATCTCCTTTCTAATTTTTTCATTTTCTTTCCACAATGGACTTTTCTTTGCCCATTATCAAAAGGTTCATTTTCTTTCTCAGCTTTTCTCTATGTCTATCAGATTCAAATATACACCCTCTACTCAAATCAGATCCCAAAGCTGTCTTTCCTAAGTCTCTCCTCTAATGAATGACCTATTCCTTTGATGTTTTTCTCAATCCAGAATCAAAAGGGTGTTCTTTTCCTTTTATCCTTCATAGACACATTGAACTAGAAGGAAACTACTAGCTATCTAATTGAAAGGACTGATTATTTGGAGGAGGAAACTCTGTCTGGTAGAGATTAAATAACCTACTCAGGTAACCCGAGGCAGTATTTGAACACAGATACTAATGACTCCAAAGCCAAGTGCTTTTCATTTCTCATAAGGCTGCCTTCTAGACTTCACCTTCAGCCCCAGGGGCCTCTTCTTCCTTGAGGATCTCTTATGACCTTGTCTACACACTTCAGAAGAACCATCAGAACCTGGGACATCTCTCTATGAATGGATGGCTCCTACTAGTCCTTCCCTTTGTCGAGGACACCCATGTCACCCATATCTACATTTTCAGCAGGACACAATCAGGATAGCTTCACCTTGGCTCCATTTTTAGAACGCTCCTCTCAGAACCACACTCTAATGCCCATTCCCTTTACTATGCTGGCTTTAATCATTGAAATAACTTCCCTGAGGGCATCGATTCTATTTCTGTTTTCTTCTATTTATCTTCCCAGGGCACAGCATATTGGGTACATATGACAAGCTCAATAAATGTTGGTTGAATAATTGACTTACTCTATACATTATGTCCCTTAGCTATCTCTCTCTCTCAAACCCCACTCTTGGAGCTTTTCTCTCACCCTTGCCTTTGTACCTATTCATTGAACAGTGTTGTTTTTTTGCTATTTTACACTTTATCATCTATATGATCACTGATTTAGAGCTAGAAGGAACCCTAAGGATCATTGATCACAACTTCATTATCCTGTAATAGCAGACTTCTAACTGAATTGCCCAGGAACAAATATTTATTAAAACTATGTAATACGGTTAGAATTTAAGACTTCCAAAAATAGTCCACTAAGAAACTGTTTGAAATGGACATCCTTTGTACTCGCCTTATTAGTTGTTCTATCTCTGGATTATCTTTCTCTTGCATACCATATTTTACTCTTCTCTAGTCTCAATCCCAAGGAGACAATCTATTCTCTTTCTGGCAACTATATCATCTTGGAGCTAGAGTCTTGTTAGACACCATCAAGTTCAGTTTCACAAGCATGTTAAGGAAAAAAACTGAGAGTGATTATGATTAAGTGACTTTTCCAGAGTAAAGGATGTTGTCAGCAGCTGATATAGTTTTTAAACTGAATGAGTCAAATTAAAATTCATTACTCACTATGACACTTAGATGACTTATATGTGGCCAGGTTCCTCTTTCCTATGAATTTCTTTCTCACCTGTGGTCTCATCTCTTCCTCATTTTCCTCCACAATGGTCAGTTCCCTTCACAATGGCCTTGTTATGTGGTTCTCCTTTTACTCTGTCTCTTTCTCTTTCTTTCTCTCAATCTCTCTCTCTACTTCCCTCAACTATCTCTTATTCAAATTTTTTTATTTGTATTTTAATTCTCATCCAAAACTAGCTCTTCTATTTTGTTTACCATATCATAATTATAATCATAGGTTTAGAGCTAAAAAGACCCCTTGGGACCATTGATACAACTCCATTTTAGTAAAACAACAGACATTTCCCAGGGGGTGGGAAAAATATTAATATAATTAGGGGCAGAAACAACGTGGCAGGTGTGAAGGCAGCATTTCCCAGGAACTCCTTCCTCCCAGAACTCCAAAAGCCAACCAATTATGACTCTAACCAACATTTAAAGGGGCAGGAAACCAAAGAAAGACTGAGTGATAAATTTTCCCAGTCCAAGATAGCTTAAAAGTTCTGCAGGAAGAGTGTTTTTCACCAGAACTGGGGGTTGGAAAAAAGCCGCAGCCTCAGCCCAGCCCAGCCCAGGCCAGACATCACGGGCAACAGCTTGAAGGGGCAGTGAGAGAACTCTGCTAGACTAGAATGAGTGTGGAGTAAGGAGCACTGATCACATAATCTGCAGTAAGAATCTGAAGAAAGCAGCCTGTACCCCCAAAGATGGTAAGGGATCAGGAAAGAATGCAGAAATTTCTCTGCAGTCCCTCAGGATGGGACTCTGCTGCTAGCCTACACTCAGATCCAGGTTGCAGTTTGCATTTCCATATTAAGTAACCAAGCAGGATCCCTCCTTATAGCTCCAGGGCAGAGGGAAGTGAGCTGGTCATCTACATATCAAAGCACAGGCAAGAGAGCATAAGATCTTGGAGGAATAAAGATCCCAATGTGGTGACCCCCCAAAAAAACAGATAAACTGAAAGGCTTGGAAGTGCTGTCTTGGGCTGAGGAAATGAGTAAACAAAAGAAAAAGAAGAATCTGACCATAGAGAACTACTTTAGTCCCATGGAAGATTAAAAAACATACTCAGATGCCAAAAAATTGAAGCTTCCATATCCAAAACCTCCAAGAGAAATAGAAAATGGGCTCAGACTATGTATGAACTCAAGGAAGACTTTGAAAATCAATTAAGGGAGGTGGAGGAAAAATTGGGAGGAGAAATGAGAATGATGCGGAAAAATCATGAAAACCAAATCAACAGCTTGGTGAAAGATATACAAAACAAATACTGAAGAAATTAATATGTTAAAAACCAATTTAGGCCTAATGGAAAAAGCAAAACAAAAGGCAAATGAGGAGAACACCTTAAAAAGCAGAATTGGCCAGTTGGCAAAGGAGATAAAAAAAACTCTCTGAAGAAAATAATTCCTTCAAATGCAGAATGGAATTAAAGGATGCTGACGACTTTGCAATAAATCAGGAAGAAATAAAACTCTTCCAAAAAAGCCAAAATTTAGAAGATCATGTGAAATATTTCACTGGAAAAACAACTGATGTCAAAAAAAGATCCAGAAGAAATAATTTAAAAATTATTGGGCTACCTGAAAGCCACAATCAGGAAAAGATTCTAGACTTCATTTTTTCAAGAAATAATAGAGGGGTGGCTAGGTGGTGTAGTGCATAAAGCACTGGCCCTGGAGTCAAGAGTACCTGGGTTCAAATCCGGTCTCAGACACTTAATACTTACCTAGCTGCGTGGCCTTGGGCAAATCACTTAACCCCATTTGCCTTGCAAAAAAAAAAACCTAAAAAGAATTAATACAGAAAAATTGCTCTGAGATCCTAGAAGTAGAGGGTAAAATAGAAATCAAGAGAATTTGCCAGTAGCCTCTGGAAAGAGATCTCAAAAAACAAAGCAAAGCAAAACAAAACAAAACAAAACAAAAACAACTTCTGGGAATATTTTAGCCAAAGTCCAAAATTCCGAAATAAAAGAGAAAATTCTAAAAGCTGCCAGAAACAAACAATTTAGCTACCGAGCCTCCATAGTCAGGATTACACGTTATCTGGCCTGTGTAATTAAGGGCTCCTAGGGATTGGAATATGAAATTCCGGAAGGCAAAAGATCTTGGTTTACCACCGAGATTCAACTACTCAGCAAAACTGAGCATCCTCTTTCAGGTGAAAAGATGGATTTTTCAGTGAAATAGGGGACTTTATACTTTCTTATTGAAACAACCAGATCTAAACAGAAAGTTTGATCTCCAAATACAGGACTCTAATGAACCATAGAAGAGGTGGAAGAGAAGGACTATGAGGAACTTAATTATATTGAACTGTTTGTATTCTTGCATGGGAAGAAGATATTGTTAACCCGCATGAACTTCCTCATTTATAAGAGTTGTTAGAAAGAGTGTAAATAGACAGGACATAGGAAGGAGTGGGATATAATGGTATAATATAGTAAAAATATGGAGTCAATGGGTGATAAATGAAAGCACTGGGAGGAAGGGAAAGGAGATGTAGAAAAAAGCTCAGAAATTTCACATATGAGTCAAGAAAAAGCTTTTTAAATGGAGCGGAAAGGGGAAAGGTAAAGGGGAATGACTGAGCCTTCATTCTCATCAGAAATGACTCAGAGAGGAAATAACATTCACATCTAATAGTGTGAGGAAATCTATCTTACTCTAGAGAAAAATGAGAAGAAAGAGATGGGATAAGGGGGAATGGGAGCAGGGGAGAAGGGGAATAGGTGATAGAAGAGAGGGCAGATCCAGGGTGAGGGTACTCAGATACAACACACTTTTGAACAGGACTAGAATGAAAGGAGAGAGAATAGAATAAATGAGAGTGTGGAGGAATAGAGTGGACATACAGCTAGTAATAACAACTGAGGGAAAAATATTGAAGTAACTTCTCTGGTGGACTTATGATAAAGAGAGCAACTCACCCCAGAGATAGAGCCATTGGAATCTGAACACAGACTGAAGTACATTTTTTTCCTTACTCTATTTTTGAGGTTTCTCATCTTCTGGGTGTTATTATGTTTACTTTTATAGCACATTCAATTTCTATAAATGCATCTCCACAGCTGTATAAGCAATTAAAGAGAGACTAGTCTTTGAAGGTAGGTTGCTGGTCTAGATATATAGATAGGAGACTGAACAAATTTTTATACTTATGACATTTTAGAAAAGGAGAAACCCCAATATTTTATAAGTATATATCATATGTAATACATTATAAAATGTCAGCCTTTTTTCAGTGTCAAGTAAACTGGATTCAATTTTGATTTCCAATGAGGGTAATCTGTATGCAATTTTGAACTCCAATGATGGTAGAATCTTGGGCATCATCCAAGTTAAAACATAGGAAGAAAATACATTCATAGTTACCATCAGGTGGCATGAAATTCTTCTGGAACCTGTTGAAGTTCCATTTTCAGAAGTCAAATCTCGACTCTTTTGAGAAGAACTAAGGTTAGCTTTTAATCATGAGGTTATGTACAGATATGCATCTGTCTACATTTTAGAATTGGTTTTTAATTTTCCTCTAGTTGAGAGTGACATTAGAGACCTGTCACATTTTGGGGTGATACTTTTATTTATGTGAAGGGTTTTTTAAGATGAGATTATTTTTTATTTATTTTATTAATTTATTTTGAATTTTATAATTTCCCCCAATCTTACTTCCCTCCCCCTACCCCCCACAGAAGGCAGTCTGTTAGTCTTTACATTGTCTCCATGGTATACCTTGATCTAAGTTGAATGTGATAAGAGAGGAATCATATCCTTAAGGAAGAAAAACAAAATATAAAAGATAGCAAAATTACATAATAAGATAATGGGTTTTTTTAAATTAAAGGTCACAGTCTTTGATCTTTGTTCAAATCCCAAAATTCTTTCTCTAGATACAGATGGTATTCTCCATCACAGATATCCCAACATAGTGACCAATTGTTGCACTGATGGAATGAGCAAGTCCATTAAGGCTGATCATCAACCTCATGTTGCTGTTAGGATGTGCAATGTTCTTCTAGTTCTGCTCATCTCACTCAGAATTATGTATGTGAAGCTTTTTAAAAAATTGGTAAAATGCCTCTTTGCATTATCTTTTTCCAAATTAGGCACGCAGTGCTTTCTGGTTCAGAACTTATCTTGTTGAAATTTATTTATTGAAAAGGAAGAGGTGGTGCAGTGGATAAAGCACCGGCCCTGGAGTCAGGAGTACCTGGGTTCAAATCCGGTCTCAGACAATAATTATCTAGCTGTCTGGCCTTGGGCAAGCCACTTAACACCATTTGCCTTGCAAAAACTAAAAAAAACGAAGAAAAAAGGGAAAATAATATTATAATGGATAAAAATAAAGAAAGAAGCAAGGAAGGAAGGACAGAAGGAAAAAAATGAAGGAAGGAGTAAAGAATGAAAAAAGATAAAATAAATCAATATGTTTCTGATTCTGTCATTCATTATCTGAAGTTTGGTAGTATGGGATTCCTCTGGAATCATAGCTTGCTATTGTTTTGAGGACAGGTTGGAAGTCTTCCAAGGTTGATTATCTTTTTTTTCGGTTTTTGCAAGACAAATGGGGTTAAGTGACTTGCCCAAAGCCACACAGGTAGGTGTGTTTGAGTCTGGATTTGAACTCAGGTACTCCTGACTCCAGGGCCGGTGCTCTATCCACTGTACCATCTAGTTGCCGCCCCAAGTCGATTATCTTTAAAACACTGTATTGTTGTTATTGTATACAGTGTTCCACTAGTTCTTTCCTCATCATATTGCATGAGTTCATACCAGTATTTCTGTATAGTTTTCTGAAACAATGTCCTTGGTCATTTCTGACTTCACAAGAGTAGCTCTTCATATTCATATACCATAACTTTTTCAGTTTTTCCTCAGATGATGGACATATCCTCAGTTTCTAATTCTTTGCCACCGCAGAATGAGTATGAATAAATATTTATATGCAGAAAAGTTCCTCTTCTCCCTTCTTTGAACTATTTGGAGAATGCAGCTAGTGGTTATCACTAGGTAAAACAATCTAATTCCAGATTGCTTTCCAGAATGTTTGGACAAATGACAGCCCTATCATGCTTTCTAGATTTTTTTTTGAATAAGAAATTATATATATGGTTTTATATATATATATATATATATATATATATATATATATAGGTGTGTTTGTGTGTATGTGAATGTATATGTAGATATCATGAGGAGGGAAAGGAAAAAAACTGAAAATATACAAATAAGAAAACCAAAGAAAGATGAATTTTTTAATATAGAAATATTTTGTTTGTTTTCCAATTACATTCAGTGATAGTTTGGGCCAATAATTTTTTATTAGATTTTGAGTTTTACAAATGTTCAGCCTCCTTCCCATTCCTCCCCACTCCCCCTAACAGAAGACAATCTGATGTAGGTTTTACATGTGCATCCATGATAAGCATAGATTGAATTTGAACATGTTGTGAGAGAAGATTCAGATCCAAAAGGAACAAAGAAAACATTAGAGATGGCAAAATTATGCAATACACAAGGCAACTTTTAAAAACTGAAAATAATAAATTTTGGTCTTCGTTTAAACTCCACAGTTCCTTCACTAGATACATATGGTATTCTACATCACAAATGTCCTAAAATTGTTGCTGATTATTTCACTGATGGAATGAACAAGTCCATGTTTGATCATCACCCCATATTGTTGTTAGTGTATAATGTTCTTCTGGTCCTGCTCATCTCACTCACAATCAATTCATGCAAGTCTTTCCAGGCTTTTCTGAAATCCTGTCCCTCATGATTTTTTATATAATAGTGTTCCATGACATACACATACACATACCACAATTTGTTCAGCCATTCTCCAATTGATGGACATAACTTCAATTTCCAATTCTTTGCAACTACAAACAGAGCTGCTACAAATATTTTTCTACAGATGGGATTTGTACCCTTTTTCATGATCTCTTCAGGATACAGACCCAATAGTGTTATTAGTGGCTCAAATCATATACACATTTTATTGCCCTTTGGGCATAATTCCAAATTGCTCTGCAGAAAGTGTGGATTAGTTCACAACTCCACCAACAATGCATTAATATCCCAGATTTCCCACATTTCCTCCAACATTGATCATATTCTTTCTGATCATATTGACCAATTAATTTGCATTCCTCTAATTGATAATGATTTAGAGCAATTCTTCATATGACTATAGCTAGCTTTGATTTTCTTGTCTGAGAAACACCTTGGCGTATGCTTTGACCATTTGTCAATCAGGGAATGCTTTTTTAAATATAAATTTGACTCAGTTTTCTATATATTTTAGAAATGAGCCCTTGTTAGAAACACTAGTTGTAAAAATTGTTTCCCAATTTACTACATTTCTTTTGATCTTGGTTATAGTGATTTTGTTTTGCAAAATGTTTTAAATTTAATATAATAGATGTTCTCTATCTTTTCTTTGGTCATTAACTGCTCCCCTTTCCATAGATCCATCAGGTAAACTTTTCCTTATTCTTTTAATCTACTTATAATATTATCTTTTATGCCTATATCTTGCACCTATTTTGACCTGTTCTTGGTACAGGGTATGAGATCTTGGTCTAATCTGGGTTTCTGTCATACTATCTTCCAGTTTTCTGAGCAATTTTTATCAGAGTGAGTTCTTCCTCCAGAAGGCGGACTCTTTGGGTTGATCCAACAATAGATTACTAGAGTCATTACCTGCTGTCTCTTTTGCATTCCATTGATCCACTTCTCTATTAGCCATTGCCAAAGAGTTTTGATATCTGAGACTTCACAATACAATTTTAGATTATGGTTTGATTAGGCTACCTTATTTTGCATTTTTTAAATTAATTACTTGATATTCTTGAATTTTGGCCCTCTAAATTTTTGTTACTATTTTTTTAGCTCACTAAAGTAATTTTTGGAAGTTTGATTGGTAAGGCACTAAATAAGTAATTTAATTAGGCAGAATTGTCTTTTTTATTATATTAGTTTGACCTACCCATAAGCAGTAGATATTTGCCCAATTACTTAGATCTGATTTTATTTGTGTGAAAATTGTTTCATAGTTGTTTTCATAAAGTTTCTCAGTCTACCTTAGCAGGTAGATACCCAAGTATTTTATGTTGTCGGAAGTTATTTTGAATGGGATTTCTCTTCCTATCTCTTGCTGCTTTATCTTGTTAATAATATATAGAAATGCTAAGGATTTATGTGAGTTTATTTTATATCCTGTGACTTTACTAAAGTTGTTAATTGTTTTTAGCAGCTTTTTGATATTTTTCTAGGGTTCTCCAGATGTACCATCATAACATCTGCAAAGATTGAGGGTTTTGTTTCTTCATTACCAATTCTGATTCCTTCAATTTCTTTTTCTTCTCTTATTGCTAAAACTAACATTTCTAATTCAATATTGAATAATAATGGTGATAATTGGCATCCTTGTTTCACACCGATCTTCCTGAAATGCTTCTAAAACCTTGGCCAAAGGTGTGAAGACCTGTGATTGTGCTGGAGAAAACCAGGCCATCCCACAGGAAGAATGGGGGAGCCCTATTAGAAACACATTGACTCCCAGCCTGGGTCTTCCAGGCTAACCCAACTGAACAGATAGATGTCTAATCAGCCAGGCTGGAGCTCTCCCTTTCTTCCACCATGCACATAGCAGAGACTTCCACTGAGTTCTCAAGTTAGTTCCTTGGCTTCACCACTCTCAGCACTGGATCTCTGCTTTATGCCCTGGACATACCCATTGTCCCCAGTGACAGATTTTGCTGAGTGATATTCCATTCTTTTCTTCTATGGGTTCTGTGGGCACAAAATCTGTTAAGAGGTTTGATTTATGTCAGTTCTGAGAGAAAGCCAGTGGAGCTTCAGAGTGCTTGCTTTCTCTCCAATAAATTGACTGAAACTAAAGATGGAAAATTTTGAACACATTGTGTAGTGACTATTATAAAGGCTTTCTTGAAATGACAATTTATTGCATTACATTTAGAATCCTCTCTTATCATCTGCTGTAAACTTGGAATTATTTTTATTTTCTTTTTAAAGTTTAAAATTAAAAAAGAATTTTTAAAATTTTAAAAATAAATATAAACAAGAACAAGGGGGTTTGGAACTGAAGAAAAAGCCTTTTCTTCATTTATGGATGAAATATGATTTTTGTCATCCTTATCATTTATGAGGTTATCTATTTTCCTAATTTTTAACCAGCAGTGACAAATATTAGAGGAGATGTTGGAAAATTAAGAGACTACTACTCTGTTGGCAGAGTTGTGAATTGATTTAACCATAATGGAGAATAATTCGAGACTACATAGCCCAAAGGGCTATAAAAATCATTCATAGACATTGACCCAGTAATATCATTACCAGGTCTAAAATGCAAAAGAGATTTTTAAAAATGGAAAAGCATAAATAAAGACAAAAATATGACAACAACAGTTTGCTTATGGCAATGACTTTGAGATTGAAAGGATGTCCATTGATTGGGGAATGGTTGAAAAAGTTGGGGTATGTGATTGTGATTTAGAGACAAAAATAGAATGAGAACAAAGTTAAGTATAAAATACATAATTTCAACTACATTAAATTAGAAAGGTTTTGTAAAAGTAAAATAAGTGTAGAGAGATAGGGCGGAAAAGATGGAGACTAGGTGCAAGAACAGGGTCACGACCGTGAGGGGTATGTCATCAAAGCCGGAGAGTGGGAGAACAAGGGCGCCAACAACAAAGAACTCAGAAAACCAGAGACTAGTTAGGAAGAAGAAAATGGCAGAGCTGGGAGCCTTTTCAGACATAGGTGCGGAGGCACCTGAAAGTTCCAGCTCAATGGAGAACCAATCTCACCAAGGCAAAGACAATCAGAATGAAGCCACATTCTTACCTTTATTTTCTACTGACTCAGAAGAATTTACTATTCAAGACAAGGACAATCTGCAACCAGACACATTTGCACCTGTGTATACCACTGACCCAATACAAACATACACTTTGCAGGAAAAAGATGATCTGGCTTCAGCCTTCTTTGAATCCTTATTCTCATTTGAGACAACTCTTCAAGATAAGGAAAATCTCCTTGATGTATCTTATCTACCCACATATTCTCTTGGCACAATGCAAGCACATTCTTTGCAACAAGTTCCTGAAGGGCCTTTTTTGCAGAGATCCTGAAGTGGTTTTCCACTTTCTACTACGACCCACTTAACAGATGAGGAAACTGAGGCAGATAATATCCGACTGGATTCACTAAGCTAGGCTCTTCCTGAAATCCCATTAAGGGAATGTCGAGAGTACACCCCTGAAGCCTGTTCAGAAGAAATTTATACACCATTGTTGGAGCTTGAACCAGTGCAGTCTTTGGAAGAGAGTAATGACCAAGAAATACTTGAAAGCTCTTTCTTTTTGAATGATCCATTAATCACTGAAGAAGCAGACCTTCAGGCCCTGTTTAATGAACTTGACACTATCAACCTCTCCTGGAGGATCCTTCCCTCTTTCTAGACACGAGCCCGAAATATTATGACAAACCAACCTGCAGTGCAGACCTTGCAGGAACTGTCCAAGCCAAAGCAGCAGAAGAAAGTAGTGGAAGTTCAGAAGTTTTTGGTGTTAGCTCAGAAAAAAGCTCTCAGGCTTGGGAGCCAAAACAGGCACAACTCAATACCCTGGAGGAGGAGTTCCCCTTCTCAATGTGGCATGCAGGATAGGAAGCCAAGATGATAGAGGCAGTGGGAAAAAGCCAAACAAAAAACATACAAAATGTGACAAAGCCTGAGGAGGCCGGTGCATCACCAAGTTTACCTTTGGCCATGCCTGTGAAATCAACCAAGCGAAAGCTTACCATGATTAATCTCTCTGATCCCAATCAATTGGCTGAATTTATCCATAAGAAGAAACCACCACGTGAAGGTGAGAAAAAGCTGCCTTGCCCGCATAAACATTGTCCCAAGCTATTCAGAGATAATGCTGCCCTGTGGAAACATATCCATACCCATGGTCCCAAGGGTCATGTCTGTTCAGAATGTGGAAAGGTTTTTGTTGAGAGTTCCAAACTAAAGCGTCATAGATTAGTCCATACAGGAGAGAAGCCATTTCAATGCATGTTCAAAGGCTGTGAGAAACATTTCTCACTGGATTTCAACCTGCGCAAGCACATGCGTATTCACACTGGAGATCATCCTTATGCATGCCCCCTTGCTGGCTGCCCCAAGATGTTGGCCCAGTCAACCAACCTGAAATCTCATATCCTGACCCATGCCAAGTCTAAACAAAGAAAGCCAAAAGAGATGTAAAGAAAGTGCTTTAATTCAGACATGAGAATTCCATTAGTTGTAACATTTATAGAAAAGAATTTTTTAGCTATTTCTTCATTTGAAGCTCCAGTTTGAACTCTTCCAAATTCACTGAAGCTATTCGTGATTGCTGTTTGTTCGAGTAAAATTGTATTATAACATATGTTAAAAATATTATATCTCTAATGGATTGTAAGTCCCTCGAGGGAGGAGGTGGTATTTAAAGTAAATGTACCTCTGTATGTAAAGACTTACAGATGACAAAAAAATAAATGTTGTTTGACTTAAATGGTTTTCAAATTCAAAAAAAAAATTAAAATAAAATAAGTGTAACCAAGATCAGAAGCAAAGCAGAAAATTGAATATATATATATATATAGTCAAATAAAGATCTCACATCCAATACATCTATATATATATATATATATATGCACATAGATAGATAGATAGATAGATAGAGAGAGAGAGAGAGAGAGAACTTTCTCAAATCTATTATTATTATTCACCAATTGATAAGTGGACAAAGGATATGAATAGGAAGTTTCCCAATGAAGAAATCAAAGCAATTTGTAGATATATGACAAAAATTATAAATTACTATTGATTAGAAAAATGCAAATAAAAAACTTTGAAATATCATTCTGCAAGATCTTTGAGAAAATATAAAATGAAAGAAGGGGAATAGGACAAGTGTAAGAGGGGATATGGGAAAATTCAGCGATTTGGCATAATTGGGTACAATTATAAACAGATTCAACAGTTGTGGAGAGTAATTTGAAATTGCTCCCAAAGAGTTATTGAACTACCCATACCCTTTGACTCAGCAATACTGCTATGTGTTTACATTTACCAATTTAGATAATTAATGAAAAAGGATAACTTATATTTTATAATAATTTTTAATTTTGAATAGACAGGTTAATTGTCTTTGCAATTTTTATTATTTCCCTTGATATTCTAGGGCTTATGTAATTTCAGATGAATTTTAATACTATTTTTTCGAGTACTGTAAAACAGTTTTGGGTAATTTAATTGGTATGGCAAAGAACAAAAAATTCTTTTATGTAAAATTGTCATATTTATATTAGTTTGAGCAATTGACATTTTTCCAATTGTTTAGAACTGACTTTGAAGAGAAAGAAAGAGAAATTCTATTTAAAATAACCATAGATAATATACAAATCATGGGAATCTACCTGCCATGACAAGCAAAAGTTGTTTCAAGTAGCTGTTAGTTCATTTTTAGGGTTTTCATAGTATATCATCTTGTCATTTGCAGTTAGAGTTTTATTTCATTACCTGTTCTAATTCGTACAATTCCTTTTATCTTCTCTTACTTCTAAAGCTAAAATTTCTAATTCAATATTGAATAATTATTATGAAGATTTCCATCCTTGTTTCACCCCTGATTTTATTGGAAATGTACCTAACTTATGCACATTGCATATAACACTTGTTGATGGTTTTAGTTAGATGTGGTTTTTAATTTTAAGGAAAAGTTAATTTATTCCTATTATCTCTAGTCTTTTTTAATAGAAATGTTGCTGTATTTTGTCAAAGGTTTTTTTATATTTATTAAGAAAATCAAATGATTTCTGTTAATTTTGGTAATGATATTTTCAATTATGCTAATAGTTTTCCTCATGTTAAAACAACTCTTCATACCTGGTGTAAATCCTACTAGATCATTGCTTATTATCCTAGTATTAACTTTTTGTAATCTCTTTATCCACATTTTATTTAAAATGCTTGCACCAAAATTAATGAGGAAACTTAGTCTTTAATTTTCTTGGTCTTTTTTGGGTCTTCATGGTTTAGGCACTATCATCGTGTATGTGTCATAAATGGAATTTGATCAAATCTTTCTTTAACTATTTTTTCACCTAATTCATAGATAATTGATTAGGAATTTGTTAAATATTTAAGAGAACTCACTTGCGAATTCATTTTGCTTTGGAGATTTTTTTCCTTAGAAATTTTATTGATGGCTTCTTCAATTTACCTTTCTGAAATACAGTTATTTAAATATTTTATTTCCTCTTCTGATAATCTGGGTAGTATATATTTTTTGTAAATATTCATCCATTTCATTTCTGTTGTCATGGGGAAAATAGCTACTAATTATTACATTAAATTCTTCCTCATTTGTTGTGATTTCACCCTTTGTATTTTTGATACTGGTAATTTGATTTTATTATTTTTTTATAAATCAGATAAACCAAAGTTTTGCCTATTTTATTGGTTTGCTTTTTAAATAACTAAGTTTTATTTATTAGTTCATCAGGTTTTTACTCACAATTTTATTAACTTCTCTTTTGATATTCTGAATTCTAAATTTGAAGTAAATTGTGAATTTTTAATTTATTCCTTCTCTATATTATGTAGTCACATAGTCAATTCATTGAGTTCCTCTTTCTCTATTTTTGTAGGCATTTATAGATATAAAACTTCCCCTAATAACTGCTTTCTCTGCATCCCACAAGTTTTGAAATGATGTTTCTTTTTTTAAATTTATTTTCATCCATTTGTATAAGCATATTTCCAAGTTACAAAATTTCCCTCCACCCTCCCTTCCCAACCCTCTCCCCTAGCAGGAAATAGTCACATAAACATTTTACATGCATATATTGTCAAACATAATTACAAATTATTAATTTTGGGTACAAGGAAATAGGATTAAGGGGAAAAGATATATAAAATAATTTTTATGAAGTGTTCATCAGATTCAGAAAAGTGCCTTTTTATCTGTGTGTTTTATTTTGTTTGTTTTTCTTCCTCTGGTTGGAAATAATATAGTCTATAACCATTCAAAAGCAGTTGACCTAGCTCTCTGGACTGTCATGATTTGTTGGTTCTATCAAGGTTGTTCATCTCATAATGTTCTTGATAATGTACACTGTTCCCTTGGCTCTACTCCCTTCACTCAGCATCAGATCCTGAAAGTCATTCCCTACTTCACTAGAGTCCAACCATTTATGTTTTCTTATAGAACAATAATACTCCATAGCAGTCATGTGCCATAACTTGTTTAGCCGTTTCCCAAATGATGGACATCCCCTCAATTTCCAATTCTTTGCCACCAATAAAAGAGCTATTATGAATATTTTGTAACATGACTTTGCCCATTTTTTTATAATTGCTTCTGGATATAGACTTAGAATTGGAATTGCTGGGTCAAAGAGTATGAACAGTTTTATTGCTCTTTGAGCATAGTTACAAGTGGCTCTCTAGAAATGTTGGGTCCATTCACAACTCCACCAGCAATGTATCAGTGTCCCAGTCCTCCCACAATTTCTGCAGCATTGATCATCTTCCCTTTTTCTCATCTGAGCTAAAATAACAGGTGTGAGATGATATCCTATTGTTGTTTTAACTTATATTTCTCTAATCAATGTGATTTCGAACATTTCCTCATTTGATTATATATAGCAATAATATCTTCATTTGAAAACTGTCTGTTAATATCATTTGACTATCAATTGGGGAATGACTTGTCATCTTATAAATTTGATGTAATTCTCTATATATTTTAGAAAGGAGACTTTTATCAGAACTCCTGGTTGTGAAGATTGTTTCCCAATGTTTTTGCTTTTCTTCTAATTTTTGGCAACATTGATTTTATTAGTGCAAAACACTTTTAATTTTATTTAGTCAAAATCATTCATTTTGCAGCTTATAATTTGCTCCAATTCTTGTTTGGCCATAAATTTATCCCTTTTCCATAGATCCGATAGAGTATTTTTTGGTCTATTAATTTATATGTGGTATTGTTCTTCATGTCTAAATTCTGTATCCATTTAGACCTTATTTTGGTATAGTGTGTGAGATGTGGATCTATGCCTAGTTTTTGCCATACATTTTTCCAATTTTCCCAATAATTTTTGTCAAATATTGAGTTTTCATCCCAGAGACTGATGTCTTTGTGTTTGTCAAATAGTAAATTGTTGTAGTCATTTACTGCAATTTCTTTTGAACCCATTCTAATCCACTGATCCATCATTCTATTTCTTAACCAGTAAAAGGCATTTTTGATGACTGCTGCTTTATAGTATAGTTTTAGATCTGGTAGAGTTAGGCTACTTTCCTTTACATTTTTTTCATCAGTTCCCTTGTTATTCTTGCCCTTTTGTTGCTCCAGATGAATTTTGTTACTATTTTTTTCTAGTAGCTATTTGGTAGTTTGATTGGTATGGCACTAAATAAGTAATTTAATTTGGGTAGAATTGTCATTTTTATTATATTAGCATTTGTCATTTTTCCAATTATTTAGATCTGACTTTATTTGGGTGAGGAGTGCTTTATAATTGTGTTTATACAGTTTCTGTGAAATGATGTTTCATCACTGTTATTGTCTTGGATGAAATTATTTGGCAGACTTATTTATTTTCTTTTTTTAAAATTTATTTTTTTATTTCTTTACGCATGACTAAAATAGTCTTGTAAGAGTAAATATAACTCCCCCTCCCCCACAATAATAAAAAATCACAAGAAATAAAGTGAAAGAAAGAGAAAAAATGTGCTTCAATCTGTATTCAAATGCCATCAGTTCTGTTTCTGGTGTGGGTTGCATTATTTATCATAAGTCCATCAGAGAGGCTACTTCCATATTTTTTCCCACATTTGCTATTGCTGATTGTAATTCCCTTCATCCATTCCTTCCCACTCCCATTTATTCCATTATCTCTCTCCTTTCACCCTGTCCCTCTTCAAAAGTGTGCTGTGACCATGAGGCCCTGTGTCCACATCCTACTCCAGACACCCAGCAAACACAGAGCTGTGTGGTCCCAGGCAGGCCACCAAACTCCCCCACCTTGCACAAAAATCAATCCTAACCCCACTATTATAGCTTTATTGTCTATTTCTTCTTGTAGCTCATTTTGCTTCGCCTCTAAGAATATTAATGTTATACCACTTGGTGCATATAACTTCATTACCTATGATACCTTAAAAAGAAAAAGTTTCCTTATTTGTCCCTTTTAATGAAATCTATTTTTTTTTGCTTTTTCTTTACGTAAGATGAGAATTGTTATCCCTTCTTGATTTTTTTTTTACTTCAGCTGAATATAATATATTTTCCTCCAGTCTTTTACCTTTACCCTGTGTGCATCTCTCTGTTTTAAATGTGTTTCTTGTAAACAACATATTGTACAATTCTGGGTTTTTAATCAACTGTACCATGTACTTCCATTTTATGGGAGAGTTCATCCCATTCACATGTACAGATATGATTAAAATACTATATTTCACTCCTTCCTATATTCTCTATTTTTGTTCTTTTCTCTTTCCTTTCCTTTTATCACCCTTCACCAACATTTTGCTTCTGACTAATTATGCCTCTCAATAAATCCTTTCTGTCAGACCTCTTTCCTTTTCTCTTCCTTTTCCCCCTCATACTTTTTTAAACAAAATTATTTTAACTTTTACACTTACTGTTTTTGGTTTATCCCTCACTCTTATCAGTCCTTCCTTCTCCTTTCTCTCAACCACTGCTTCCCTATAGGGTAAATTAAATTTCTAAGCTCAATTGGCAATGTATGTATCTTTAAGCAAGTCTATCAGGTTTATTATGATTTACTTAGTGCTCACACCATCCCCTTTTCCTTCTCCTTGTACCTCTTCAGGGGGTGTTATTTTTCTTCAAATACCTCAATTTTGGGGCAGCTAGGTGGCGCAGTGAATAGAACAAGAGCCCTGGAGTCAGGAGGACCTGAGTTCAAATCTACCCTCAGACACTTAAAAATTACCTAGCTGTGTGACCTTGAGCAAATCACTTAATCCCATTGCCTAGTCCCCTCCCCCCCCAAAAAACCAAACAACAAATGCCTCACTTTTTTCAGTGTAGTCCTTCTTTCATGTCTTAAAGGCTTTATACCTGTCATGTACCCACAATCTCTTTTAAGGTATATACCTTTTAACAGTACTGATAGAAATGTAATTCTCAAGAGTTGATTGATTGATGGATTTATAAGCATGATCACCTTATAATCACTTCATGCTAACCAAGTTAGGCAATTGCTGGTCATAGAAACAATCCATCCTGAGGCAGAAGCTGATGTTGGGTTACACAGGAATGCTTAGTACTCTACCTTCTGAGTATCAGACAGAGGATTTCTTCCATATTCAAGGAAGTTTGAAGGCTTTGCCAAGTGCTGGTGTACCAATTCTTCCCTTTCAGTTTAATCCAAATCTGACTCCTTGACCAGCACTTCTTCCTCACACACTGAGAGGGACATTTAAAAAAAAATTTAAAAAGCACTCTGGGATAACCAATTGGCTGTATGGAATTTATAAAAAATATGCAATGCCATAAGTATTATAATTAGTATTATGATTTTCAAATTGTGGGATAGAAACCTGTATTGCAATGAAATGCTTAATAAATTATATGTCCATATGTATTTATGGATACTATTTTTAATAAGAAAAACTGATGTCAAATAATTTTACCAATGTCAAAGTCTATTTTAAAAAAGTATAAATTGTAGTTCGCAAATCTGAAATGGAATTGAAACTAATATGACTGCTCTATCTCCCTTCAATCAGAAGAATTTATTAATAAGGGCCAGCATGATGCCACAGTGCGTAGAGCTCTGTCCCTGAAGTCAAGAGGGTCTGAGTTCAAATCCAGACACAGATGCTTATTGGTTATGTGATCCTGAGCAAGTCACTTAACCCTGATTGTATTCAGAGTTATCTCCAGTTGTTCTGATTCATAACTGGCCACTGGACCCAGATGCCTCCAAAGGAGAACATGAGGTTTGTGACTTAGCATAGCAGCCCCTCACTCAAATCCAATTCACATGAATATCATGGCATCATCATCCTGATGTCATGGCCTTCTTTGAAAATGAAGGACAAGCATCATCCTTTATTAACCACCTACTATGTTTCAACCTCAACAGTTTGGGATACAAAGAAAGGCAAAAGACAGTTCCTGCCTTTCCAAAGCTCATAGTCTAATGGGGTAGGTGATGTTTGAAAAAATCCACAAAAAATTCTGTACCAAGAAGATATAGAAAAAATAAATATCATCATCAAAAGGAATGCACTAGACAAGAAGGAAAGGGAAACGTTTCCTATATCATTTAGTATTATAGGTACTATGTGATGCAATGCAGGGAAGTATGGAGGTAGAGATGAATATGGTAGAGAATCCTAGTCATGAAGGGCAAACAGGGGATATTAGCAGAGACAATGGAGCTTCTTGTTAGTGAAATAGCAAGGAGTATACTGTTACTGAATCAAATAGTAATGGGAGTTCTGGAAGAGAACAAGGACTTTAAGGCTTAAGAAGACTGAAAAGAGGAGGCAGATTATAGCAATCTTTGAACAGCAAAGTATTTTGGTTTTGATCTTGGAGTTTATTGAGATTATATATGGTGAGAGAGAATAATGGGAGGTGACATGATCAGCCCTGTACCTTAAGAAAATTACATTGTGAGCTTATTGGACAATGCATTGGACTATATAAATACTTTCTAATATATTTAATATCTCCAACACTAATACTTATTTTTTTATTTTGATTCATTTTAAATTTAAATATAAAATTAAACAAGAACAATTCTATGTTCACAATAAAATATAAGAGGATTCAGAATAAAACTAAAAATTTGAATTTCTTTTAAATAAACCTACACTGTTTTCAAAGCAATACAGGTTTTCTCTTTCCTTCTAAGTTCTCTTTTGTTCTCTGCTGGGTATTTTTAATTCTATTTTATTACCTTCTCATTCACCCCCCCAAAAAATCTACAATTAAATGAATGCATATATATATATACATATATATGCATATATATGCATATATAAAGACACAGATATATGCATATATATGCATATATAAAGACACAGATATATGCATATATATATATATATATATATATATATATATATATATATATATATATATACCATTATAAACAACAGGTCCTGGGTCAATCCTACTTGGTTGTTGTTTGGTCCCAAACTGATTCAGAGTGAATGTAAAAAGCAATTGTTTGTTTTGACCAGAAACTCTGAGAATTGCTCCTTACAGACAGATTGTTTCTTTGACTATGCAAAAGAAATCATTCTCTGCATCCTTTCTTTCTTATCTGCCTTAATCACAGAATGGACTTAGACTCACGCAAAATTGAAACCTGCTAAACACCTTGGTTTAAAAATTCCAAGGTTTCCCACTGCATCCAGAGTCATCTCCAGTCAGATCCATATCTGGCCACTGGACTAGATGACTCTTCAGGAGAAAATAAGGCTTCAACAGTGCTATCTATTTCATCACATTATTTTCCTATCTACGATTCTGAGAGATCCATTCCATGTTCTTTTAGTTTTCTTGTGATATCTCCACTTATGCAACCATTTTGATGTTATCATGATTTAATATATTTGTCTATGCCCAATACCTGCCAAATTGATTTCTAGCTTTCTCATCAATTTTTACCAATAAGAAATTCTTATTCCCTAAACTTAAATCTTTACATTTATCAAACACAAAGCTAATGTCCTTTGCTACTGAGTACTGTATGTCTACTTCGTTGCATTTTTAATGCATTCTCCAATTTTATCTTGTACTGATGTAGAGAATTATGAATGTATTTTTCAGTGCTGTTAAAATCTTGCTAATTGTTGAGGGCTGTTTGCTCCTGAGATGTAAACTAACCTTCATTGTTGATTGTATCCTGTCTCCCTTTGATTGTGTTCTATCTTGTGCTCCAGTTTCCCCTCCACTTAACCTTGGGACAGGAAGGACTAGTACGAAATTGGAGTGATCAGAAATGACATGTTGAACCTAGAGGTCACACACTTTGGGACAGAAAGGGATCTGGACTTAGCCTGCCATTGGAAGATACCTGACCCAAGGTGTAAGACAACTCCCCAAGCACCACCCCTTGCTCATCCTAGCACAGATGGGTATTTAACAGGAAGTGCCACCCTTTCTGGGCTCTTCTTCATTCTATCCTTAGATCTTACAGGATGTCTACAACTCTTTCTCCTTCCTAGGCCATGTGTTCCCATGCTAGGCCCTTGATGGTTCACCATCGGCCCCAGTGTCATGCGGTCGAGACTGTTTCTCTCTCCTCTTCTCTCTCTCTCTCACTCATACTTCATCTAGCCTATTCTTTTCTGGGAGTTTTAACTTGTATTTGTAATAATTTGTTATAATAAAATCCTGAGCAGTTTTAACATCTCAGACAGCTTGAAAATTCTTTTGCTTTTCAGTGGCCCAGAAATTCCTATGCTTCTCTGGTAACCCCAAACTCCCAGAGGCAACAGCATTAGATAATTCTGGTATTTTTCTACTTTATAAATAAATCTATCCAATTAACATTATATGTCATAATTACTTCTTATGTGTTTCCCTCCATCTTATTTTTCTTCACTATCTTTCTGGTCTTATTTGCACTATCTTCCTCACTTTAATTTACTTCTACCTTCTATATTGCATTCCTATTTCTTTATCTATCCCACAGAGTCTCTACTTTATTCTCTATGCCCTTTCACCTTAATCTACCTACATTGCTAAGAATTTCATAGTAATCCTCTCCTATTCCTAATTCTTAATCTACGCTACCTTTGAAGTCACTCTTATGTCTTTCTACATGTAGCATTTTATACTCTTCTAGATCTGTATGTTGTTCTTCTCACCCTTCTTCATTGCTTCTTCTATATCAGTTCTTCCTTTTTTCCCATTTGATATTTTATTTTTCTAATTACATGTTATGAAAGGTTTCCAACATTCATCCAATTGCATATTTATAAATTATATAATTTCTTTCCACACATCCTTCCCATTCCCCTCCCCTCAGCAGTGAACTTTATACATAAATATTTGTATTTAACATGTTTATAGATTAGTAATTTTCTGTATGAAGAATGAGGACTAAGGGAAAAGAAAGTAACCTATGAGAAGGAGAGAAAAACCTAAGAGAAATTTTTAAAAGATGAATTCACTATTCATTCAGATTTTGTATATATATTTTTTTGGTTTAAATTTTTTTTACTCTGCATAGGATAGCATTGTCCTGGATATTGTCCATATGTTGTTGCTGTCACCCTCCTCCATTACTTCTTCTGTATCAATTTTTTCTTTTATACCTCATTTGCAAGAGATAATTATTTTTTTTTCTCTCCCTACATAGTTTTATATTTTAGAATCATCTCATCCCACAGAGCTCAGTTCAAGACTTTCTTTCAAGCTACTCAAATAATTAATGATTATAGTCATAAGAAATAAACAGATTGAACTTATTGAACCCATTATAATTGATCTTTAATGTTTGCTGTATATTTTTCCTGCATCTTATATTGTTGTGGCTTGCTTCACCTTGGGCCTCAGCGATGACGTCCCTCCGGGAGGGGAGCTGAGAATAAGGAGTCAAGCCACCACTGCTTTATGCTTCCAGTTCAATTTTATTACTGCTTAGCTATTACATATATACTGTTATGTCTTCCAGGGTAGAATAAAGAATAATTGAGGGAACTGGGGGGATTGCACAAGCTGGGTGTATGTGCAGCATTTTGCATTACAGGATAAGAGGGTACATTAGGGAGGAGGTGGTAAAACACAGCTATGTCTAGTGCCCTTGGTCTGTGGGGTAGAATATCCTGCTCCCAAGGACTCTAGCGCACCTCATCTCTCAGGGCAGTGTGCCAACTCCTGAGACTGTCTAGGTGGTAGTTTACTTGGAAATGATTTGTGTCATGGCTGTTAGAATAGCCTGTTTTCCCACTTTATATATTGAATTTTTTTATTCAATTCTGCTCCTTTTGTCATAAATACCTGAAATGATTTCAGTTTATTAAATGTCTTTTTTTCCATTCAAGAATATACTTAACTTTACAAGGCAAGTTACTCTGAATTGTAACCCCATTTCTTTTGCTCTACAAACTATGATGTATCAAGAACTATGTTCTTAAAATATAGAAAGTGCTAAAACCTGTGAAATCCTGATTTTAATTCTGTGATATTTAGATTGTTTTTCTCCCTTTGATTTACAATATTTTCTATTTGGCAATAGTATTCATGTAAGTTTTCTACTTGGCACCTCTTTTAGGTACTAATTACTGTAGTTTCTTTATTTCTACTACACCATATTTTTCTAGACGTACTTTGGAGCAACTTTCCTTAATAATTTCTTGTCATATTGTATTAGATTTTTTTTTATCATAACATTCAAGTAGCTCTAAAGTTCTTACATTTCTCTCCTCAATTTGTTCTCCACATCAGTTGCTTTTCTGATGAGATGTTTAAGATTATCTTCTAATTTTTTCATTTTTTTCAGTTTTTGTTTTTTAATTTTTCTGGGTTTTAAAACTTCGTTTGCTTCTTTTTGCCCAATTCACATTTTCATGCACTTAATTTCTTTCTTTTTTGATTCTCTATTTACAGTTGGTTGACTTTCGTATCAAAATGTCCTTGATTTTCTTGGATTGCTCTTAATTTTTCTTACATTTCCTTCATCTTTCTTATTTGATTTTCAAAGTGTTTTTAAAATTATTCCATAGACTATTTTGGGGGCTTGTGACCATTTGACATTTTTCTTTGAAAAGAGAGTAGCTTTCTTAGGGGAAAAAGAAGTTACTCTATCTTCTACTGAATGTGAACCCAGACATTCACTATTCCTATACTAACTTTCTATGTTTGGGTTCATCTTCCATTGTATATATATATTTTTATTTTTATTTCATTTCATTTCATTTATTTTAGCATTTTATTATAACAATCAAATTTGAGTCTCAAACTGTAAGAAATGATTCCCCGTGCCTCAGCTCTTTATCTTCTCCAATTCTTTAGATTTAAGATTATTTGGGCGAAAAAATGTTTTCTAAATGTTGTTATACAATTTCTAGGTTTGTCTTGGGAGATAGATTCCCAATTGTTCTATGCTGTCTATAGTTACTTTAAATGAAATTTAGCTTTAATTTTTAATTTTTAGTTTGAAATAGTGTTTTATTGTACAGTTCTGTCTAATACTCCATGAGCCTAATCAAGAGTCTTTTTTTTAACTGATAGTTTATTTTACTTTGCCAATTACATGTTATGGAAGTTTTTCAACAATAAGATACATACATAGTTATAAGTTACACAATTTCTTCCACATTATCCTCAGTGGCAAACAATCTAGTGAACATTATACATGTACAATTGTGTTTAACATATTTATTTATTAGTTATTTTCTGAATTACAACTAAGGGAAAAGAAATAAAACTATAGAATAGGAAGGAAAAATTTAAGAGAATTTTTTTAGAAGTAAACATAGCATTCATTCATATTCTGCAGTTTGCTTTTTTATTGTTGCTATTTTGTCTTGTTTTGTTTTTTCCCTTTCACTGGATGTGGATGGTGTTGTCCATAACTGATCTCCCAGGATTGTCTTAGATCTCTGAACTGTTGAGAGGAATTTCATCTATAAAAGTTGATCAACTCATAATGCTGTTGAGGTGTACAATGTTCTCTTGATTCTACTCCCTGTAATTCTTACCATACTTCTCTAGAGCGCAACCATTCATGGTTTATTATAGAACAATAGTACTCTACAATATTCATATACCATAACTTGTCCAGTCATTCTAATTGATGGGTATCCCCTAAATTTCTAATTCTTTGCCACTACCAAAAGAATTGCTATGAAGGTTATGAAACATGTCGACTTATTCCATTTTTTTTATGATTTCTTCTGGATATTGGCCTAGTATTGGTATTGCTGGGTATGATCAATTTCATTGCTTTTGGGTCATAATTCCATATTGCTCTTCCAAATGGTTGGAGTAGTTCACAACTCTGACAATGCATTAATGTCTTAATCCTCCCACAACCTCTCCAACAGTGATCGTTTTTACCTTTTTTGTCATCTTAGCCAATCGTATAATTCATTTCCCTAATCAGTAATGATTTGGAGCATTTTTTCATAGGAATATCTACAGCTTTAATTTCTTTGTTTGAAAAGTGTCTGTTCTTATCCTTTGACCTTTCCTCACTCTGGAGACTTGGATTTTCCTCAGTACTTACAGTTACTTCTGAATCTTTCTTTGGTGCTTAAAGTATGCTTCCAGTTTGAAGAAGAACACACTTGTTTAAGAGGATACCTCCACTTAAATGGGAAAGAAAGGCTTTTTTGTTTTTGGGGGATAGAAAGGAATATACATTTTTTTCTTCAATACATGGCACTTATACAATAATTGACCGTGAACTAGGACATAACAATCTAACAATCAGGAGAAGAAAGCCAGAAATAGTGAATACATTCTCCTCAGATCATAATGCAATAATGTACAATAATAGGGCAGTGAGAGATTGACATAATAATAATTGGAAACTAATTAACCTCATTTTAAAGAATTAGTGTATCAAAGAACGAATTTTATGATTTCTTCCTAGATAATGACAACAATAAGACAACGTACCAAAACTTATGGGAAATAGACAAGGCAGTTGTCTGGGAATATATTATATCTTTAAATCGTTACATGAATAAATCAGGGGAAGAAGAAATAAATCAATGAACTAAAGATGCAACTAAAAATTATAGAAAGAACATATTAAAAAACCAAATTAAATACCAAATTAGAAATTCTAAAAATTGAAGGAGAAATTAATAAAATTGAAATCAAGAAAACTATTGAATTAATAAATGAAATCAAGAGTTGGTTTTATGAAATAACTAATAAAAATTGATAAACCTCAGCTTAATTTGATTTAAAAAAGAAGAAAATCAAATTGCCAGTATCTAAAATGAAAAATGTGAACTCATCACCAATGAAGAAGAAATTAATGTAAAAATTTGTAATTATTTTTCTCAACTGTATACCAAAAAAATGATAATCTAAGTGATATGTACAAAAATGCAAGTTGCCCAGGTTAAATGAAGAGGAAATTAAATACATAAATGACCCTATTCCAGGAAAAGAGATTCGATAAGTCATTATTGAACTCCCTAAGAAAAAATCTCCAGAGCCGGATGGATTCACAAGTGAATTCTATCAAACATTTAAGGAACATTTGGTTGCAATTCTGAATGAACTCTATGGAAAAATAGGTGAAGACTGAACTCTGTCTAACTATTTGTATGACACCAATATAATGCTGAAATCCAAACCAGAAAGAGTAAAAACCAAAAAAGAAAATTATAGACCCATCTCCCTGAGGGATATAGAAGCAAAAAATCTTAAATAAAACCTTAGCAAAATTTTAAAGTAATTTATCACTAGAATAATTCACTATGACCTTGTAGGAATGCAGAGTTCGTTCAATATTAGGAAAACTGTTAGTATAATTAATTATATTAATAACAAACTTATCAGAAATTATATGACTATATCAAGAGACTGAAAAATCTTTAACAAAATGCAACACCCATTCTTACTAAAAACATTAACATATGAAGAAATGGATTATTTCTTAGAATAATAAGCAATACCTATCTGAAACCATCAACAAGCATTATATGCAATAGGGATAGGCTAGAGGCATTTCCAATAAGATTAGGGGTGAAACAAGGATGCCCATAATCACCATTACTATTCAATATTGGGTTAAAAATGTTACCTTCAGCAATTAGAGAAGAAAAAGAAATTAAAGGAATTAGAATTGGGAAGAAAGAGACAAAACTCTCACTCTTTGCAGATGATATGATGGTATACATAGAGAATCCAAAAAAACATCTAAATCTAAAACTACTAGAAACAATTAGCAATGTTTTGCAAAGATGCAGGACATAAAAAAAAGCCACATAAATTCTTAAAATTTCTAGCAAGATACAGCAGCAAGAACTAGAAACAGAAATCCAATTTAAAATATCTTCAGACAGCATAAAATACTTTTGAGTCTACACCTCAAGGCAGACTTGGAAACTCTATAAAAACAACTACAAAACACATCTCACACAAATAAAATCAGATCTAAATAACTGGTCAAATATTAACTACTAAAGGATAGGCCAAGCTAATATAATAAAAATCACAATTCTACCAAAATTTAACTACTTACTTAGTGCCCTACCAATCAAAATTAAATAAAGTTACTTTAATGAGTTAGAAGAAATTGTAAGTAAACTCATATGGAGAAATAAAAGTCAAGAATTTCCATGGATTTAATGAAAAATGTGCAAAAGAAGGTAGCTTAGCCCTACCAGAGCTAAAATTATATTATAAAGCATTGTCATCAAAATTGTCTGGTATTGGCTAAGAAACAGACTCATGGATCAGTGGAACAGACTGGGTGCAATAGCAGGAAATGATTATACTACTCTGGG
Organism: Macrotis lagotis; assembly: GCF_037893015.1. Taxonomy (NCBI): domain Eukaryota; kingdom Metazoa; phylum Chordata; class Mammalia; order Peramelemorphia; family Peramelidae; genus Macrotis; species Macrotis lagotis. Next base: position 91,178,151 of record NC_133666.1, read on the forward strand.
GTTTGATTTAACCAAAGAGTTCAGCTTTGGGGATAAAAACTCTCCCTTGGATAAAAACTGTTGGGAAAGTTGGAATTTAGTATGACAAAAACTTGAATTAGAACAACACCTCACACCCTATACTAAGATAAGATCAATATGGATACAGGATTTAGATATAAAAGACAATATTACAAGCAAACTAGGAGATAAAGGAAAAGTTTTCCTGTCTCATCTATTGAATGGGAAGCACTTTATGACCAAGGAAGAGGTGGTGAACATCATTAAAAACAAACTAGAAAATTTTGATTACATTAAATTAAAAAGCTTTTGCACAGAAAAAAACACCGTAACCAAGATCAAAAGAAATGTAGTAAATTCAGAAAAAATATTTACAATTAGTATTTCTTGCAAAGGACTCACTTCTAAAACATATAGACAGTTGAGTTAAATTTAATTAAAAAAAATCCAAGCCATTCCCAATTGACCAATGGTCAAAGGATATGCAAAGGCAATTTACAGATGAGGAAATCAAAGCAATACATAGTCATATGAAAAATTGCTTTAAATCATTACTTATTAGAGAAATGCATATTAAAGCATCTCTGAGGTACTACCTCACACCTCTCAGACAGGCCAATATTACCAGAAAAGACAATGATCATGTTGGAAAGGATTTGGGAAATCTAGGCCACTAATACATTGTTGGTGGAGCTGTGACATCATCCAAACTTTCTGGAGAGCAATTTGGAATCATGCCCAAAGGGCAATACAAATGTGCATATCCTTTGATTCAGCAAAACCACTACTGGGTCTATACCCTAAAGAGATCATGAAAAAGGGTAAAAACATCACTTGTACAAAAATATTCATAGCAGTGCTGTTTGTGGTGGTAAAGAATTGGAAATACATTGAATGTCCATCAATTGGGGAATGGCTGAACAAATTGTGGTATATGTATATTATGGAACACTATTGTTCTATTAGAAACCAGGAGGGATGGGAATTCAGAGACACCTGGAAGGATTTGCATGAACTGATGCTGAGTGAGATGAGCAGAACCAGAAGAGCACGGAACACCCTAGCAACATGGGGTTGAAGATCAATTTTTTTTTCCAAGGCAAATGAGGTTATGTGGCTTGCCCAAGGCCACACATCCGGGGAATTATTAACTATCTGAGACCAGATTTGAACTCAGGTACTCCTGACTCCAGGGCTGTTGTGCTATCCCACTGCACCACCTAGCCAAACCTGGTCTCCAAAATTCCTGAAAATAATCTTTAAGAACTCTAATGTGGTAGGCTCTATATAAATGAACTACTGGCATCCCTTTTTTAAGGTTTTTTCAAGGCAAATGGTGTTAAGTGGCTTGCCCAAAGCCACACAGCTAGGTAATTATTAAGTGTCTGTAACTGGATTTGAACCCAGGTACTCCTGACTCCAGGGCAGGTGCTTTATCCACTGAGCCACCTAGCCATACCATCTACTGCTATCTCTTAAAGAAACTGTAATTACTTTATATTGAACAGCTTTATGATGGGTTTAAGATGTCATAAGATACCAAATGAGATATGATAAATTATTTTCCTAGTATCATAACTATAGGATTCACCTCACTGGTTTATTGTCATCTGATTAATAATAGGTTTTATGTGCAAAATACTTGATAATGGTTATTCAATATTTTCTCTTGTATTATAAAAATTGAAAATAAAGACTTCCCCTTTCCTCTGAATACTTTTAGACCCATAACATATCCATTATAAAACACAACAATTAAATTTAAAAATTGTTTATATTTAAAGGGATGTTGTTGTTTTAAATTAAGAAAATAATAATAATGACATTTTGGGGAGAAAAACATAACAAAATACCCTTAAGAGATCTTTGTCTGTAAGGTTCTTTTAGACTTTCTAATTGACCATGACCGATATCATAAGACCTTAGTAGGCCTGATGACAATATATGGTAAAACACTGAAGTAATGCAGTTATAGAAGATAGGACTTCTCCCAGCCAAATTAGGAAATTTACAGTTTCATCTGAAATTACATACATAATGATGAAATTATTGTCTGCTAGGAATTAGTAGGTAGTGAAGATATCTTTTTGTATCAACTATTCACTGTATGAAAACTATTAGTTTTGGTTTTCATGGAAAATTCTAGAATGTAACATTTGTTCTGCTTTGTCCAACTTCCCTAACATTCAACCAGCTTGTGACTTCATCATTTCTTGTGGAAATTTCTCCCTTTTACTGACATGATGGATTAAAGCTTTTATTTTAGGGTTTGTTTTTTTTTTTTAGTTTTTGCAAGGCAATGGGGTTAAGTGGCTTGCCCAAGGTCAAACAGCTAGGTAATTATGAAGTGTCTGAGGTTGTATTTGAACTCAGGTACTCCTGGCTCCAGGACCATTGCTCTAATCCACTGTACCACCTAGCAGCCCTGGATTAAAGCTTTTTCTAGAACTTAAAACTCCTATTGGCATGCAATATTCTAAAGCCCATGTAAAATGTAAGTTTTACTTTCCCTTCCTTTCTCCTATCTACAGGACAGATGAGAGAGGGAGACAGATTTAAAACATCAGATATTTGTTTAAATATAATTTAGGACATGTATACCTGTGATGAATTTTACCTTTAACAACTCTATTGAACAGATGAAAAATTTATTTCTTAAAGAATACTGTTTGAATTTGAACCAACATTAACACACACAATAATTATTTCCTGCCCTATGATATGATCAATGAAGTTTTGCTATTTGAGGCATAATTTTTTTTAGTTTTTTGCAAGGCAAATGGGGTTAAATGGCTTGCCCAAGGCCACACAGCTAGGTAATTATTAAGTGTCTGAGACCGGATTTGAACCCAGGTACTCCTGACTCCAGGGCCGGTGCTTTATCCACTGCCACCTAGCCGCCCCATTTGAGGTATAATTTGTGGCACTTTAATTTGATCTACTTCTTACTCCTGATCCTTAAATCTGCATTCAGAGGCACATCTGTTGTCTCTGTTGTCTCTTGGCATAGGAATAACTTTTTTTTTCATCATAGGCCTTTTGGAACTGTCTTGGATCATTGTCTTCATCAGGATAGCTAACCTTTTCACAGTTGATCACCCTGCAATATTGCTGCTCTAGTATAGTGTTTGCCTGGTTCTCCTCCTTTGGCTTTACATGAGTTCAAATAAGTCTTCCCAGGTTTTTTGGAAACAATCTTGCTTGTCCTTTATTATAATAAATCATACTCTGTCCCAATAACACCTTCTATCTTCTTCAGTCATTCTTCAATTGATGGACATTCCTCAATTACCAAAATTTGTCACCCCCAAAAATAACTTCCATACATATTTTTGTACAACTCAGTCCTGTTCTCTTTTCTTTGATCTCTTTATGATATGTACTTCATAAAATTATTTCTAGGATGCACAGACTGCAAGGTCAGTTTTTTGTGAACCTGCTGTGAATACGGCTGAGAAAAGGTGTGCAGGTGGTTCACACTTTACCTAGGTGGAACATTCTGTAGACCCTTATATAAATCAATTTTTACACAATGTAAAATTACCACAGGAAGTGGAAAAGAACGGAGGGAAGAAGAGAGCAGTGCTTCCATGGAGGAGAGGCCAGCACATGGTTTAAGGACACATGTTGCTTGGACACAGAGAAGCAAGAACATGAGGACAAACAGATGCTTGCTGGGGCAAGCCACATGAGGCTCTGGCTGGAGCTACAAAGAAGAACATTCCAGCAGTACAAAGCTGGGGGGAGGACATGGAAACATTTAGAAGAGGATAAGTGACAGGGAGGGAGCCTGGACAGACACACCTTACCCCAGAGTACTGATACAAAACAAGAATAGAGGGAACAAACTCTCCAGTGGGTGGACAGACACAAATCAAGGTCTCCTCTCTCATCACTGGAGATCCCAAGCCAAGCCCTGAGCCACCAATGGGGCTGGTTCCCTCTCTGCAAGTCTATTTTTCTATTTCATTTGGAGAAATTATTAAAAGGATTTTGTTGGGTTGTGGTGGGTGAGTGGTGGTAGGAGGCCTCAGAGTCCCAATCAGAGAGGCAGGAGAAGAAAGAGATCCCAGTACTATGGCCAAATCTGCATAGACCTTTTTTGGACTGCAGATTTCTTTCAGAATTCCTTCCAGAAAGCCCAATTTGCATAATGCAACTTTACAGAAAGCAAGATATGTCTATACTCTTTTCTATTCCCAGCTTTCTTCAGAGATCTCTCATATCTAAATTTTCTAAGATTCTTTTCATCTTCCTGAATTTTTTCTTATTTATTTTGATTACATTTATTTAATTCACAGTGGCAAAAGTTGAGGTCCACCACAGCTATTATATTACAGTATATTTCCTCCTGTAATTCATTTAATATTTCCATTAATAATTTGAATACAAGTCATTTCTCACATATGTGGTTACTATTGATATTAATTCATTGCCCATGCTTCCTTTGAACAAGATATAGTTTACCTGCTTGTCATTTTTAATCAAGGCTTTTTGGGCTTTTGTTTTATCTAAGAGCATTATTGCTACCAACTGAAATTTTATGTCAGCTAAAGTATAACAGCTTCTGCTCCAGTCCCTTATCTTAACTGTGTTTCTCTATTTTAAATGCACTTCCCACCCATAAACAGAAAACAATAAAAACATTGTTGGAGTCTGGTTCCTAATCAATTTTGCTGACCATTTTCATTTCTTCTCTGTCTCTTTTTATGCTCTCCCTCTTCTAATACCTATTTTAAAGAGGACTACTACCTTCTTTTATCAGCTTACCCTTTTATCATTCCTTTTGCTTTCTCTTATCCCCCTTTCTTATTAACCTGTAGGATAAGATTAATTTCTATGATAGAGTGAGTAAATATCTATTTTGACTTTTGTAACCAATTTAGATGTGAGGTTAAAACATTATTCCACTCCCATTTTCCACTCCACCGTAGAAGTTCTTAATTGCACATCTATTTTATGTGAGATCATTTTCCCATTCCTTCTTTCCCTTCTACCTTCTTCAAGGTAATTTATATTTCTCACCTATCCATTTATTTTACATCATCACTACCCTATTGACTCATTCCCAAAACCTCTTTCTATGTAAAATCCTACTACCTGCTCTCATCATAATAAAATCCTTGGCACATATGTGTATCATTTTCCCTTAGAGAAAAGAATACAGTTTAAGTTTATTGAGTCCCTTATAATTTCTCATTCATATTTACCTTTTAATGCTTCTTTTGGATCTGGTATTTGAAAGTCACATTTCCAACGCCTGTCTTTTCATCAGGAATGCTTCAAAAGAATTTATTTTTTCCAAATATTATTTTCCCTTGATGTTTCTGCAGAGAGTAGACCTATAGTAATTGGAATTTTCTTAGATCATGTGGTTCCAGTCACAAATATCATGTCCGCTTAGTGTTCTGACAGTAGATGCTTTTCTACAGAAAGCAAGTCTGTAGTAAGTGGATTAAGAAAGAAACTGGGAACTATTTCTGGACAAAGAAATGAACCTTTATTAAGAGAAGCAAAAGTGTGGTCTCAGAACGTACTGGACACACTGGAGGCCCCACCTTTGTATCTCTCAAATTGGCTTCTTTCCCCCAGAAGGTTTTTCAGGTTCTTTCTTACACTGGAATTTTCTTAGAGAGTGTCTATTACTACAAATATCTTCTCCTCTGAGTGTTCAGAGAGTAGATGTGCTTCCCCAAAAAGTAAGCCCATAGTAAGTGGAATGATCTCTCTTAGAGTGTCTTCACCCATTAGTATCTCATCCACTGAATATTCTGACATTAGATGTGGTTCCCCAAAGAGCAAGCCTGTAGTAACTGGAATGTTCCCAGAGAGGGTATCTCCCACCACAAGTATCTTTTCCTCTGAGTGTTCTGAAATTAGTTGTACTTCTATAGAGAGTAAGTATGTAGTAACCAGAATGTTCTCTGAAAGACTCTCCCACCACAAATATCTTTTCCTCTGTCTACTGTATAGTTGTGTTGACTTTTTCTCCTTCCTAAAACAAAAAATTCCATTGCCACATGATGTGACTCTCAGGGAGGCAGAGAGGGATAGTGAGGGAAATAGAAAACATCCATGAAAATATTTTAAATTTGGTCAAGAATCTGAAAGGTATTAATAGAGAATGGGAAGGAGGAAAGAAAGCAGTTTTGAATGTGCAGAGTGATTCCATTCATGTCTGCAATCTCAGGATCAGGACTTGGCTTGAAACCTCTATTGCTGAGAGAGGACACTTTTGACTCTTCTGCCCATTTATCTCCATCTGGCATCCACACGCCTGTTTTCTGTCCATCCGCAATTGAATATCATGTGTCTTTCTGTGGTCCACATATGGCCTATCTTATCTTCGATGTGGTTGTGTCCAGTCTATACATATCTGACCCACTTGTTCTTCTTACTGTGGCCAGGCCATCATGTGGCTAGCCCTGACACCCATTTAATCTTCCTTCTGCTCTTCCTTCTCTTTCCCCAGCCCCCATGTGACCTTGACCCATCCCTTGCCTCCCTCCCTTCACAGGTATGTGATCTGCTTCCTGCCTCTCTTCCTCCCTTGCAGGCAGGTTCAATGACAATTTCAAATTATGGTCTTAATTGCTCTACTTGGAGGATTGTTCAATGGTGCACTTTCACAAAACAAAAACTGAATTTGATTAAAAAAAAAGCAGATGGCATTGTTTGGAAAGCAGTTTGGCAGAAATACTATAGGAGAGAAGCATCTCACACTTTGTATCAAATAAAACTATAAAAGGATTATATATACATTATATATTATATTACATATATATTAAGGTACATAATATGATTATATTATATATAATAATATATTAACATATTATATATATTATAGATTATATTATAAATTATAGATTATATGTAAATATATTTAAATTATATATAATAAATAAAATAATAAAGTGCTAACTGATAATCATTGCTAATCACTCTAGGAAAGTCATGCAACTTATTAATTTATTCAATCATAGCTATTGATTAGACTCTTACTTTGTGCTATGCACAAAGAAGGACAGGTGGCTAATTGAAGCAATCAACAATCGTTTCTTAAGTTACTCCTGCATAGCACAACATGTCCTAGGTTCTGGAGAAGGAAACACTGTTAATGACAGTTTCTAACCACTAAATACTTTTGTTCTACTGTGAGCAAAAAAAAATACATGAAAGAACTTCGAGAAAAAATGCAAATAAAGGCAAAGTACAAGGCAGTCTGGTAGTGACAAGGCCACTAGTGGTTGGGATCACAAAAAGACTCATGGAACAGAAGATGCTTGAACTTCATCTGGATAAAAGAGAGGGATTATCTTAGGTCAAAGAACAGAGGGCCAGTTTCAGAGTCAGGAAGGCTCAGAACTCAAGTACAGCTTTGAACCTCAATATCAGGATACACACAATCAAGTCACCTAGCCTCTTAGTTCCCCAGATAGCTCTGGAAGGTCACAAAAACATTAGCATGGATTGTTAGTCTTACTGAGGAGACAGAAAAATAAAAGTGCTTGACTTGAAATACTGATTGCCCTTGCTAAACCTCATATAGGTAGTAAATGCCTGAGACTGGATTTGAATTCAGATGTTCCTAACTGCAGGCCCCATGCTTTTACCACTGTGCCAACTAGATGGAGTAATTCAGAGATCCCAGAAGACTGTGCACAAGCCAATATTAGGGAGACTGCTTTGAAGACAAGGGAGAATAGGAAAATAACTCATTCTCAGAGCAATTAATTTTTTCAAACACTCTGCAGCTTATAAATTCAACACTCATCCTTTCTTTGTCCTACCAGATTTAAAATCTCTTCAAATTTCTTTATGTATTGTGGGTGGAAGGGATTGGGAGCAATACCTATTATGCAACAGAAAATGTAAATTAATTTTCAAATACACAGTAAGAAAAGCTTCACATGTTCCATTGAAAAACTTGTACTTGACCATTGGACAATTCCTGACTTGGCAGGTATCTTCACTTTTTCCTCCTGCTTCCACTGGACTAGTTACAAGAGTAAATTCCTTCTGCAACACAATTAGCCCTAGTACCTCTAATAAATTAACATATATGTATTCCACACAGGTATGGTCTGCATCTTTCTTTGGAATTTGAATGCTTTTCCATTATGGCATATCATAATCAATGCCATCAGTCAGATGGTCTGCATACTTAAAAGTTTATTCCCTCTGAAATGGAGAATTGAATTTAATTAGCCCAGCCTGACACCAAAAAGGTGGAGAGAGCTTGCTAAGGTCTTGAAAATTGTATCAAAGACAGGATCTGAACTCAGATCTTCCTTCCCAGGAGACATAGCTACAATTCAGCCTATATAGCAGTAAGAACCATTTACAGGGACCTCATAAACTATGAAGCTTTAGCTCCCACCTTCCCTAACTCTAATGCATTTACACACACACACACACACACACACACACACACACTCTCTCTCTCTCTCTCTCTCTCTCTCTCTCTCTCTCTCTCTCTCTCCTGGAATATCTCTAGTGTTCACTTCAAACAGATGTTACTTCCATTCAGATGTATAACATTCATTCATCTAATCAACACTGACCAACTGTGGTGTGCCTCACTTTATGTCTTGGGTTTCTATGGGATAGTTTTAGGTGTGGAATGGTTTCATGAAGTACCTCATGTTCCAAGAAGGAATTCATGAATAATCAAGCTACTGGTATGAACCTGGGATGCCTGAAAGTTTAGGTATAGCAGGCAATTGATCAGTTCCCTAAGGCCTTAGAGCAATAAACCAAGGCCATACCCTTGATACTCTGTGCAATAAAATTGGGGTAGTGCCCCTATACCCCAAGACCTGATCTTAACTTTGAAAGACACAAAAAGGCTGGAAAATCAACAACAACAACAACAAAACAATGACCTTAGAAAACTCCTGACACCAGAAAACATGAAACCACAAACTCAGAAGAGGACAGCAATGCCAAAACATCCACATGCAAAGACTGAAAGAGAAATATGAATTTGTCTCAGGTCCAAAATATCTGCAAGAAATGAGAGGCAGTCAAGAGAATCATGTAAATAGAGCCACCAGCTTGTTAAAAGAAGCAGAAAAAAAGGGAGAAAAGGGTATAAAAATTACTTGAAGAAAAAAACTCCTTAAAAAGTAGAATTAGTCAAATAAAAACAGCTAACTGAAAAAATAATTCTTTAAACAATAGAATTGAATAATTACAAGCTAATTTAATGATTCTTAGACCACACGAATTAAACAAAATCAGAGGAATTAAAAAATAGAGTATGTAAATATAAAACTTCACTGAAAAAAAGAACAACAGACATACAAAATAGAACCATGAGAGATAATTTCAGAACTGCTGGTCTACTTGAAAGCCCTGATTAGAAAAGAAACTGGACAGTCTCTTTCAAGAAATTGTCATGGAAAGTTGACCTGATATCATAGAAGCAGAGAGCAAAAGAGACATTGATAGAATCCACTGAGCACCTCCAGAAAGGATACCAAAATGAAACTCCCAGGAATTTTATAGTCAAATTCCAGGACTTTCAGGTCAAGTGAAAAATAGTGTAGGCAGTCATAGAGAAAAAAATACAGATGTCAATAAGAGAAGAATAGGTAATGAGAAAAAAAGTTAAACTCATTGTAGTGATATACTTAGAGAATACTAAAGAATCAACTTAAAAACTAGATGAAATCATTAACACTTTTAACAACTTTGACATTAACATTAACTACTATAGTTAGTTTACAAAATAAACCAACATAAATCTTCAGACTTTGATTTCCTTTTTAATTTGATTGTAGGATTAAGTTCACTTCTTTTGGAAAAGTTAGCCTTAATACCTAAGTCAAAATAACAAAGATATTCTTTTGAGACTAGGTAACTTATAAATTTATTAAGTAGGTAGATGTATAAATCTATATCAATAAGTAGATGATAATTTAGAATAATATATATTTATAATTGTAGGAATAAAATAATCATGGTATTAAATTTTTTTAAAATTCTAAGTTCCCCTTTCTTGCACCTGGAGAAAGGAGAGTTGACAAAAATATAAAGATCTTTAGACTTAGTGAATAAGCTTCCTTAGCAAGTGGTTAAATATTATAATCTTCAATAATTGGGTTTCCCATTCTGGTAATAGAAGGATGTGCTTTAAAATAAGGATGATAATTATAAATTTATAGTACAACTGAAGACCTCTTGAAATAAATTTTTCTAGTTACCAAATACTTTAGCTGTAGAGCAAGAATTTCTGAAGTAATCACACTTTGATAGCTAAATGTTGCCAACAGTAAAAATTTTGGTTAAGAAAACCTGGGAGAAGCAAACCAGTCAGATGACCTGCCTTTTCTAATTGAATTATTTTCAAAACAAGTTTCCAAAGATTGATAATTATATTTTTAATTCTCTTTAGTCTTATAAACATAAACTCTGTAAATTACATCTTTGTCACTAATTACTCAGTCATTAGATGACCTGACAAGGGAAATCTGTCAATCATTCTATTAAATCAGTGTTTGCTTATTTGGATACTCTGAGAATCATTTCCTCATTCAGATAATTACTTTTAACAAACAGAATCAGTTTCTGCTTTGGGAGACCTCAAGTCAGAAACAGTATAGATTCTTAATGGTTGGTTAGAAAGAAATTACCAGGACTCCTGTGCTAGCACTACACACAAGATCAGAATGTCCTTAGATATTCCATTGCCTCTACAGACTTCTGGGTCAATATTCAAGGGCAGAGGAACACTTTCTGGCAAGAGTAAGTAAGAACTCTGTACAGCAGTATCCCTTCTGGTCACAAGGGATCGGGGATCCTGAGGAAGAGTATCACCTATGATGCCAATGGAACAGGAACCCTAAGGAGAAGTATCAATTGTTATCTCAAGGAAACAAAAGTTGTTTTTTTTTTTCCTGGGTAAGGAACAGAACATTGGCCAGGAAAGTAAGTGAACAAACTTCCCCTCAAATCACATCAATTTGAGACCACCAAAAAATTTTGAACTCCCAGAATTAGTTGTGAATACATCAATGTCAAAAAGCATGAAGTGTCAGATGATTTCTTTCTCCCCTCCCCCGCCCTGTCCCTGATTAAACATATTTGCACTTTAAATGAAGTATAAAAGGATAGCAATTACATTCATGAACAAAGCAAAATCTGAAACAAACCTAATTCAAAGTGATAAGTAGGGAAACTATATTGTCTTAAAATATACACAATAATACAATATCAACACTAAACAAATATGCATCAAATGGCAGAGCATCCAACTTCTTAAAGGACAAAGATAAATCAGTTACAAAAGGATATAGCCTAAAAGAAGTTATGGTGAAGCTATACTAATGGGTAACACAACTTACTCAAAATTAGATAAATCTATGCATAAAATAAATAAGAAGTCAAAGAGATGAAAATAATGTTTTTTAAAGTTATATTTGATAGATGCCCTGGGGAAAAATTAAATGGAAATATAAAGGAATATAACAGTTTCTCAGTTTAATATGGCAAAATGAACATCTATCTATTAGGGAATTAAAAACCTCATAAACAGGGTGGAGCCAAGATGGCAGTGTGAAGGCAGCATTTCCCAGAAACTCCTTCCCCCAAAACTCCAAAAGCCAACAATTAGCCAAAATTTAGAGGCGAAGAAGCCACAGAATGAGAGTGATACATTTTCCCAGTCCAAGATAACTTAGAAATTCTGAAAGAAAGGTGTGTTTCACCAGGACCAAGATTTGGAAAAAAGCCATGGATACAGCACAGAGCAACCCAGCCCAGCCCAGGAATCATGAGCATCAGCTTGAAGTGTCCTTGAAAGAACTCTGCTACACGAGAATGAGTGTGGAGTGAGGAGCACCCGCTGCAGAACCTGCAGTGAGAATCAGGGGAAACCAGGCTGCACCTCGAGATCACAGCCCATAGACAGTAGGGGGATAAGGGGAGACTGCAGAAATCTTTCTGCTCTCCCTAGCACAAGACTCTGCTGTTTGCCCACACTCAGATCCAGGTTGCAGTTTGGCGTTCCATACTAAGATAGCAGGGCTGCTTCTCACAGTTCCAGGGCAGAGGGGAGCACTCATGGTTATCTAGATATCAAATCATAGGCAAGAGAACATATGCTCTTGCAGGAATAAAAGTCCCAGTGGAGCATCCCAAAAAAACCCAAAGTTGGTGCCCTAATAATATTCAAAATCTCAGGAAGCACCCCCAAACCAGGCATAGGCTGGAGAAATGAGTAAACAGAGAAAAAAGAGTAACACCATTGAGAAATACAGTGTTTATGATCCCAAGAATCCTCCTCAATCTGAAGATAAGGAAGTACAAGCTCCTGCATCTAAAGACTCCAAGAAAAATGGAACTTGGGCTCAGGCTATAACAGAGCTCAAAAAAGATTTTGAAAACCAAATAAGGGCAATAGAAGAAAAATTGGGAAAAGAAATAAGAGAGATGAAGGAAAAATATGAAAAATAAATTAACAGTTTAGTCAAGGACATCCAAAAAATGCTGAAGAAAACAACATGTTAAAAAACAGCATAGGTCAAATAGATAAAAAAAAGTTATTGAGGAGAAGAATTCTTTAAAAAGCAGAATTGACAGGATGGAAAAGGATCACGCAGATGTAGAATGGAGCTAAAGGAAACTGATGACTTTACAAAAAGTCAAGACACAATACATCAACACCAAAAGAATGAAAAATTAGAAGAAAATGTGAAACATATCATTAAAAAAACAACTGATCTGGAAAACAGATTCAGGAAAGATATTTTAAAAATTATTGGGATACCTGGA